>NC_092092.1:48622040-48786930 GCF_045679555.1 Salvelinus alpinus | reverse complement strand
AAAGTATGTCACACAGGTACATGTCTAAAGCCACTTTATTTGTCAACGGTTATTATGATACAAAACACAACATGTTATACAAGTGACTGCCTAGGCACAAGGTCACAATGGTAATACAAGATAGAGTGCAACTGTCTACTACACAAAGTCAAACTACAGTAGGGAATGTCCATATCTAGGTTCCAATGGAGTCTTTCACAAAAGCCATCTGTTCATGTTCAGCTGGGCCATGAATCTGTCACCGGTCTTGATTTCGCTGGTATTATAACCATTGCAGGCTCGCACCACCTGTCCTCCTGCGAATCCTTGCACACTTTCCACGATGTTCATCGCATGCATGACCACGGTCCTAAGAAACCGTTTCACAACGTCATTCTCTACAATGTTGCTAATGATACCAGCGTTAAAGTCCTCGTTGACAGCTGCGGCGGCGCTGGTTCTCATCACATCAGACACTTCATGATAGTCAGCCCCGTTTGCCACCAGTGTCATCATTGACAGTATACTCTGGGGTGTGTAAGGTGAAACAAGTTGGAATATGTCCAACTCCTGATCGTGCTTAATAGCCTGTATCACCTCCTCCACGGGGTCTCCTCCTGCCTCACAATTCACTCTTCTGGTAGCCAGCAGTCCTCCCCATATGCCCTTGTTCACGGACATATTGTAACCTAGATCGAGGTTCACCTCACGTTGAGCCGCCACGTCCTCTCGGTTAGGGAGCTGCACTGTGAAACGGTCTCCCTGCTTCATGTACTGTTGTCCCGTGTTGATGAGCTCCACTTCGTACAGGTGCGGTGTGTTCAGGAACGGTCTATTTGCAATGGAGCTGTTGGTGGCACATACAGCCACCTCTTTTAGGGTTCCGAGTAAGTCTGCGCTCAGCCCGTGTAGCGTCGGCACGTACGAATCCGCATCTTTCACAAAGTGGAACAGGCCACCGGGTAGGTAGTTCTTAGCCGACTCGTATTTGTAGCAGCCGTAGGGTATGTCTGTGGTCGCGGTCCTATGTTCACTGAGATTGTGTGTGTATGTACGAATAGGGTTGTGCACTCTGGTGGACGACATAGTCGATGTCTAAGTCGATGATGTGGATCTCGTGTCCCGTGGAATATTTCAGACTATGCGCTGTCACAGCAATATGCTTTTCAGCTGCAGAATATGAATCTCTCTGCTCGAGATGGATCTGGACACGTTGGAGAGTACGGTACGTTGGGTTGCTTGAGCACGAGCGACACTGCTGTCAGTACCTCCAAGAGAATAGGTGCTTCTTCACTGTTGAGCCTGAGTAGCCTGATCGTAAGCATGTTAAGATTTGAATCCGAAAGCACACCGAACGTTTGTGAAAACCAAGGACACCACCTTAGAATGATGTAAGTATTGAGATCGTCCTGTGCACTTGCTTGGGGTGGTGTGAGACTGTTGTCCAGCTCACACATGGACCGTTCCTTGTTGATCAACAGCTGTACTCGATTAGGCTTCATATCGTAGTCTTTAGTGAGTTCACTTAGAGACTTTGATGACGTGAGGCATATCAACTCTTCCAGTGTTAGCTTGTGCAGCGTAGTAGCCCAGCTCATCTCCTTGCCTCCTGTACTACTGTTGTGCTTGTAATGTCAACGGTGACAGATGAAATGAACCCTCCTCACCCAAGGCTCTTTGTGTATGGGGCGGGTGCTTATTGCATGCTTAGGTGTGTCAAGATGAATAGTTCATCTCCACCCTCTTGCGGTAAGCCACCAGTCTGTCATTGTAAAAGTCGACAGTGCCTATGTTCTCTGCGAAGTTGCAGTTAGTCATTTGTATCGCCTCTCTTTTCACCACCCTGGTGAGCACAACGTACACCGAGGGCTTTATCGGCGACATGGAGAAATGCCTTGGTGGGTGGTAGAGCACTTGCCCGTGCACGGTGCAGCCTTGGCAGTCGTACGTGTTCATCGCCAACAGACAGGCCAGCGGGTGCGTGGTCACTGTCCAGTTCATGTGATTCCAATTGGAAGGCGCGACCCTGTACAGGGTTCCCGTCAGGCCCCCTCTCACGTAGAACTCGTTGAACTGGCCTTCCGGCTTGAAACGAATGCCTTCCACTACACCCTCCGTGTCTGTCATGGAAGGCAATTGCGGGTCCCCCCCTTTTTGCTGCCTGCCCAGCTTGGCAGATGATGGTCTTGTCTTTCTTTTGGCAACCTGTATACCGTTGAAGTCCATGTGCCAGATCATGCGCACCTTGCAACCTACCCAGAGCTTGTCCACCTTCAGATAGTCTCTTTCCATGGGGAGGATCCCTTTGCGGTATTTGGGCACGGAAAAGAGCTTGGGCAGCGTCTGCGCGGCTTGCTTCAGCACATCGTACCAAGCGTTCGGTCCTTTGTAGGACGTCCGGGTCCGAGTGACGCTGAGAAACTTGTCCCCCACACGGGCATTGTCTTTCGCCTTGTTCATGTATCTCGTCGTGTATGCCATCTGCTGTTCATCCTGGTGGAAGATCCGCAGCTTGTCTGGTTCGTATTCGGGATCCATAAGGTCTAGCTCGCTGACAGACACCCGGCTCCTGAAAATGCGACGCGACTCTTCCGTGACCGTGTTGAACTGAAGGTACGTCAACGCCTCAGCGTAACCGGGGTCCTTGAACTGCCGCCTGTTGACAAAGAGCGGAGTCGAAGACGAGAGGAGCCCTTCGAACCGCTCCGTTTCCCAAATGCGCAGATTAGATCCCACAGGCTGCAATTGCGAGACGCTGCCCGAGAAGATTATCAAAGGACCCTTTCCGGTTCCGTAGAAGAGAGCAAGGCAGCACAGCATCCTCTCCAGCAGCTCCACGTTCAGCAGGCCGTACTCGTCTATGATCAGAACGTTCACCCCCAGGAACGGAGGGGCGTCCTCCATGGGGGCCAGGTCCCCTGGGTTCTTAGCCACCCTCAGCTGCTGGAACATTTTACTACACACCGCACACGATTCGGGTCTCAGTTGTCTACACGAGTGTCGTGCGATCACCTCGTTCCGCTCAGGGGGCAAGTCGGACTGGTGCAGTGTATTGAACCGAGACATCACGTTCCAGTATAATTTGCAGTACAGCCGCGTAAAGTCTTCGAGCGACAGCTTGTCGTTCAACAGTTCCTTTTTGAACCCCATCATCTTGTGGAATGTGTAGACTGGGTCCAGCGAGCAGGATTCCATCAGGGTGCCCGCTGCCTTGTTGGTCATGGCACTCACAACCACACTGATGTGCATGAGACGTAGCTTCTTCTCCAGCAGTGATATAGAGTACGACTTGCCACAGCCGGCGTCTCCGCTCAGCAGAGCCAGTTTCATACACTCGCCTCGAGACATGTGCAGCTTTACCATTGTTCTCACCCATTGTTCCTGACAGTATCTAGACATTGCCAACATTGCTTTTGTTCTCAGGTCATCCTCTTCCAGACACAGTATGTTGCTCTCAGGCTCCCTTGCCAGTAGCTCATCTCTGTGTGGCTCAGAGGACCCACTCATGGCCGTATGGTTGACTATATCCCTCTAACTATATCTCTGTAACTATATATCTCCCTAGTACTCTCGTCCTTGTACAAGAGCTACAGAGCAGGTAGATCGTTTGACCAAGGTGAATCGAACAGCACCCGCTTTTCAAGAGGTCCTGGTACGACACTTGAAGTCGCCGCCTTAACGGGGAAGTGTTCCTGGTTACTCCGATGACCAGAGGACCTCCCGCCTTTACCCTGATCCTCCAGACCTCTACGTTTCATAAACGCAGAGAGGGACTGTTCCAACCGAAGGGGGTCTTCACGTGAGACTCTATCTACCTCAGAGCTTGCCGCCGCGCTGCTGATGTGAGGGGGAGCTTCGATCCCTTCCAATACAGAGCGCAGGACTCTGTTCCTCACAGAGTGGGAGCCTCCTTGAGATTCGCTCTGATCCCCACCCAAGCCTGCTGTGAGAGGCACGTACACAACACCTTGAGCCTTCCGCACCCTCAGAGCTCTCTCTCGAACACGCATCAACCCCTCATAGGCCCTTGACACCGTGTCTCTGAACAGTGTCACGTAGGAGCTGTACATGTTCTTGCTCGTGTACAGAGCTGCGGTCGTCACCCCTCCCTTTCCCGTGCTTTGTAGGACATTCTGGAGGCCTGCTAACACTTCGATCAAGGGAGCATGCGCTCCGTACTCGAACAACAGCCACGCAAAGTCCTCCGTGTCCACCCTGTCGGCGAGTCTGTATTTGTTGCCGTGCGCGTAGGCTCTACAGAAACCAAACTGTTTGGCGTACCACTCGGGCTCCAGGTGAGATAGCATGATGTTTATATTCTCTAACAGCACACTGAACCCAACCGCAAGTTTATCACCTACCCTCATCTCAAACAGCTTCTGTAACACCCCGACCGGAGTGACAGACTGACCTGGTTTGAACATGCGATCCTCTGGGATCGACACCGCGAGGTAATGTCTCCCTACCCAATCTAAGTGAGGGTGTGACTCTTCGATCTTGTCCGTGTCACCTGCTGCTTCCTTGGCCTCCACAGCCTTGCTAGTCTGGCTCTCTGACAACTTAGTTCTCAGGGCTTCTCGTTCTTCACAGGCTTCTTGGAGTGCCTCTCTTGTATCCTCCAGCTCCCGTTTACACAACTCAAGTTCATGTAGCGTGTGCCTGCTGGTATCACCCGAGCCGTTGACAGTAGTTTTTAGCGTTGTATCCTCTATCACGTCTCCTGCCGATGTTGGTTCTCTGTCCCATTTCACACATCCCGCGCTCAACTCAGTTCTTTGACGGAGAAACTCAATGCTCTGTTTGTGCTCCACATCCAGTGACTTGTTAAGTTCAAGGATTTGACGTTTCAAGTTTGCTATCATCTTTATGTGGGAACAGTCATCACACTGACCAGATGACTCTTCTCGGGTCCTCTTTCTGCACAGAGATGAACCACTGCGTGTGGAAGGCATAATTCAACAAACCCTCACCCGTATTACGATGACAATAACAACAACCCCTGTAGGTCACTCTGAGACACATTTAACAAAAAAACACACACTGCACATTAAAATGTAATAGATAGGGAAGACTTTATTCAGTTTCATAAACATCACAGGGTTTGGTCCTATGTTTAACAAAGACTTCTATCGTGAAACACAGACAACACAAACAGTTCAGGGGTATGTTTGGGTAGAAAACAAAGTATCATTGTCTATGAGAATACCACACCAATGACTTTTGTACGTTCCCTCAAATATCTTCTGCTCTCTCGGTTATTCGGCAATGTATGGGAACATCGTCAAGGTTCCGTTAAAGTTCTGGGGAGTTTCGGCTACGACGTCTAGGACGCCTAGGACCAATCCGAAGAGCTCTAGGTGTTTTGGTATATATTTCATACTGAGCATTACATTCCAGAACCTCACCGGGTATATCAGCTGGGTACAGCTCGGAGTAAGAGCTGAGGTGAGTGTAGCGACCCGTGAGTACTTCCGAGCTGAACCGTCCGTCGTCTTTTAAAGATTCCCTTATGGTCTTCTTGGGGTCTACCGCCAGCAGCAATGTTCTAGGAGTTAAACAGGTCCTCCGGACATTGAGTATGTTAAACCCTGCACGGTAGGACGTTCTATCTATATCTATGCGTATAGTGAACATGTCCTTTCGAGGCGTTATGCTTCTCGCTGGATAGTGTGGTTGGGGAGTAGAGGTACGTTCCACAATTAGGTGAAGGTCATCGTATACCTTGATATCAGGTATAATATTACAGGGAAAGTTGTGAGGCAGCCACAAAAGGTCGGGGCTTCTCAGGATCCGAATGTTACCCACATCACTCTTGTCCAACATACCAAAAAACGGACATTTGTCCAGTGCGTTCTTGATAGTGTCATGGCCCTTATAACTACACTTTATGGTGTAAAGGTCCATACGTCCTAATCGGTATCCGAATACGTTGTGGGCCGAATGTGATTCTGACCATGATGTCGAGGTGGAGAGAGGAGCCATGTTTTCATCGGAACAGAGAGACATGACTACAGGGGAAGATCAGGGGGGGAGTTACTACAGGCCTAGAACAAATGGCTATTATATACAGTGCTAGCCCTCGTACAATCCCCACTTAGTACCATGGCTCATCTATCCAACCATATTTGAGTCATGGGAGAATAGCTGACCACGGCTCCTTTAATAAACACAGGATAAAGGATCCAACTTTTATCAATGCATAGACACAGAAATAAACCAGGGCAGTTCTGATAATTCAACAAACCCTCACCCGTATTACGATGACAATAACAACAACCCCTGTAGGTCACTCTGAGACACATTTAACAAAAAAACACACACTGCACATTAAAATGTAATAGATGGGGAAGAGTTTATTCAGTTTCATAAACATCACAGGGTTTTTGTATTTCTAACAAAGACTTCTATCATGAAACACAGACAACACAAACAGTTCAGGGGTATGTTTGGGTATAAAACAAAGTATCATTGTCTATGAGAATACCACACCAATGACTTTTGTACACTCCTTCAAATTTCTTCTGCTCTCTCGGTTATTCGGCAATGTATGGGAACATGGTCAAGGGAGCGTTACATTTCTGGTGAGGTTCGCTTGCGACGCCTAGATCTCCGAAGACCCCTAACACCTTTAGGTGCTTTGATGTATATAACATACCGGCCATTACATTTCAGACCCTCACCGGGTATATCCACAGGGACCACCAGGGATTCACATTTGAGGTGAGTGTAGCGACCCGTGAGTACTTCAGCGCTGAACCGTCCGTCGTCTTTTAAAGATTCCCTTATGGTCTTCTTGGGGTCTACCGCCAGCAGCAATGTTCTAGGAGTTAAACAGGTCCTCCGGACATTGAGTATGTTAAACCCTGCACGGTAGGACGTTCTATCTATATCTATGCGTATAGTGAACATGTCCTTTCGAGGCGTTATGCTTCTCGCTGGATAATTTGGTTGCGGTGTACACGTAGGTTCCACAATGATGCGAACTTCAGCGCCTACCTTGATATCAGGCAAAAGAGTACAGGGAAAGTTGTGAGGAAGCCACGACCGGTCGGGGCTTCTCAGGATCCGAATGTTATCCACATACTTGTTCTCCATCATGCAGAACAAAGGACAGTTGTCCAGGGCGTTCTTGATAGTGTCCAGGCCTGTATAATGACACATTATTGTGTAAGGGGCATACTCTCCTACTCGGTATACGAAGATCTTTCGCTTCGAATGTGAATCTGCCAATGACCCCGAGCTTGAAAGGAGACCGGTTGCGTTGTTGGACGAGATAGACATGACTACAGGGGGAGATCAGGGGGAGTTACTACAGGCCTAGAACAAATGGCTATTATATACAGTGCTAGCCCTCGTACAATCCCCACTTAGTACCCTGGCTCATCTATCCAACCATATTTGAGTCATGGGAGAATAGCTGACCAAGGCTCCTTTAATAAACACAGGATAAAGGATCCAACTTTTATCAATGCATAGACACAGAAATGAACCAGGGCAGTTCTGATGTAGCATACCCTATTGCTACGGTGGCACCAAGCAAGCAGAGACATATACACACTGAAGTCACACAAGGGGAACTTTATTGTGTTTCATACATCACAGGGCATTATGGTTGGTAACAAAGACATCTATCATGACACACAGGTCCTTGTTGGAAGAGACAGCCATGTCTACAGCGCAAGCTACTCCAATGAGACTACAGGTGTGCCACAGATAGCGATTGTATACAGTGTTATCATCCCACAATTGCACTTACACTGTCGCTCCACTAACAACATTCACTTTTCAACGGTAGGTCATATATGAAGTGTTGATCTAGCCAACCAGTGGTTAATCTAGCAAACCATGGCTAACTCCTCCAACCCTTGTTGAGGCTATGGGGAGGGAACATTTTATCCGAACATTGGGTAATATACACACAAATGAACTACATACCCTACAGTGAATGTGCAACCTTCATGTTACACATTACGTTTGGGGAAAGGACCTTGTGTCCTCACTGCCCGAATCATCCATGTCTCTATTGGCTAAGTACGTGTACCATGTCAATTGGACTCTGGTAGATATACATTGCTAACAACGTCTGGTCAAATCAGGCACCTTTTCCATCAAGGAAGCCACAGATAGCTGAACACTTTTAGCTCTGCGCTTTATCAGGGTTACAGCGTCCTTGGAGAATCCATCAATCTCCGTTATTGGAGTAATTTTCATCTTCAATGGGTAGGGATTCATTTTCAATGTGGTTTCCCAATCCGTTTCACCGCCCAAAGTATCACCGCCAACCTGAAGTTTCTGAGATTCCTTGTCAATCTTCGTCAATATTTCTCTTTGGGACTCAGACAGTCCTTCAGTGTTACACTTAACCTTTGAAAAACCGGCACTGGCCCCAAACGTACCACCTGTCACCTCTGTTTTCACAGCTAATTCATTACACAGCTCTGTGGCAGAGTCCAGGCCTTCTATAGCGTCTTTGTTACATGTTGAGAAGATATTGAATGAACTGTAATATCCACCCACTGTAATAGAGCTCACAAATGCGTAGCCCCACTCTCGTAGGAATTCATCTATATTGCTGTGAGGGTCTTTGTTCAGTGTGTCCATGTCCTTTTTCAAGGCGCTACTAGGCGTGTATGAGGAAACCATCACAGAACCCACTTCACAATGGTAAGTGGTAAGAGAGATGGCTACGTTGTTGCTGGTCGACACGGTTTTCTGTACCATGGTTTCCACCGCATCGGTTTTGCTGAAAGACGCTTCTGCCGAAGCGGTTATGCCGACTAAAGATCCGGACGCTCCCAGGTGTCCCGAAATGGAATCGCTTGAGCCATCATTGTCCCTTCGTGAGTGTTTGCCAGAATTGCCTTTTTTATGGTAATTGGTTGTCCTGACGCACTTGATAGCCTTGTTGAACCTCACAGTTCCGGGTACAGTGAACTCATTTTGCCGTTTGCATCTGTTCAAAAAACTGGACATGTGTATAGCCTCCAACTGTCCAAGGCCATGGGATGTTATGGAATGACCTAAGGGGAAAGTGTAGACAGAAACCGAAGTGTCACAGTAAGCTGCCAAGCCCCAGTCCACCACGATAACGAGTCCAAAGCTCAGTCCCAAAGTCAAGGTTATGACCATGAATGTGATGAGGCATACTTTCTTTGGTATAGTACAAATACACTGAATTACACGAGGTCCCTGTTGGTTAGCATCTCTCAGTTCGGACACGTGTGGTGTAGCCCGGTCTGTCTGGAGTCCTTCTTTGTCATCAACAGCAGCGACTGGTTGTGCGTTCCGGACCGTAAGATCATTAAGACCTCGTACCATTTGAACTACATCTGGACATTGAATCCGAACCTTCTTTCTGTAGATCGCAATTACTACCACGACCACAGCCAAGACAGCAATCACGCCAAGTAATACACCCGGGTTAAAAGTAGTTGGTTGAGCCGGTATAGGCTCACACAGAACATCGTGAGTGTTATTACCCAGGGAGATAGGGACAAAGCCTTCTTTGCATGTGGTATGGGGAATACATAGAATACAGAAATCAGAACAATGGAATCCGTCTTTACACCTACAGGTGTGTCTCTTAGTCAGATCATAATAAGCTCGTGTTTCAAAGTTTAGGTTGGGATCACAGTATGGTTGTAGACGACATATTCTTTCCCGGTTGTACGATGTCATATATTCGTCACTCTTACAAGGTGTACACTGGGGATCTTCACAGGTTCCGCTGTCACCCAACCTGGTCCCAGGTGGACACTTGCAACAATTGTTGTTCAATCCACAGCCTTTGCTCGGGGTAACAAGAAGCACCAGCACCAGTAATGTAAACATGACTGCGAAATGGTTTGAAGAAAGAGACCAGCCTTTTTAAAGCCTAGTCAAAGTTTCACAACAATCCAACTACGGAGGAACATTTCAACCAATATGTAAGCAGAAACTAATTAAGTGTTGTCCGACCACTGTTAAACGTATCTAAGTAGAAACGTCCGACACTGGAGGATCTATTCAACCAAAAGTAAATTCGGAACGTCCAACAGTGGAGGAATCCTCTACCCAATGTTAAACATATCTACGTAGAAACGTCCAACACTGGAGGATCTATTCAACCAAAAGTAAAGTCGGAACGTCCAACAGTGGAGGAATCCTCTACCCAATGTTAAACATATCTATGTAGAAACGTCCGACACTGGAGGATCTATTCAACCAAAAGTAAAGTCGGAACGTCCAACAGTGGAGGAATCCTCTACCCAATGTTAAACATATCTATGTAGAAACGTCCGACACTGGAGGATTCCTCTATCCAAGCCTCATGCCAGGGGATTTCCAGATACGGGGTATATATATGCAAGCTGTAACAACTCCCTCAGCATTCACATTCACAGAGGTCCTACTAAGTTGAAACCCAAACCATGGGGACAACCATGAACATAATCTTAATAGTAGTTCTTGTTGCTACATACAAGGTCCTAGCCTTGACCAAGACCTACAATGTCCATTGTCTTAGCGGCTCAACCCTAAGGGTAGATGCTCCTGACATCAACGTGTTTTCCAAATATAAAGACTATAAGGAAGTTGTCTGTGTTACCTGCGGTGTAACGAACTGTAAAGAAACAAGACTGTTTGATAACTTCAAAAAGAAGAATGATGGTGACAGAATCATGAAAGTCGGTAATTTGGCTGGACTAAGTCTGAAAAAATACGGGTCAGATGAAATCGAAGTGTCCTACAAATGTCCTGGAGGAGATGTCAAGAAGGTACTCTGTTACACCAGTTCTACCATGAAACAATGCCTGACTACTCAATGTGATGAATGCAAGAATTCAAAGAACTGTGAGGTCTATGTCGGAACCAAGAAGGTTAGTTCTGGTAGAGTGTCTACAGCTAGAGGCACCTATCAAGTTGATACAAAGACCTCAAAAACTGAAAAACTTAAACAGTCCCTGGAAAAGATCAAGACATTTGTCACCTCTGACAAGGCCAAAGGGGTAGCATCGGCAATAGGCGCTACAGTGATCAGCAACAAAGACAATATCCTCAAACTAGCCAAGGTTATTGGAGTTCCTGAAGATTCCATGAAGAACATGGATCAGATCATTCGACTGGGTAACTCCTTTTACACGAGAGATTTTGATGGGGGACTAAAGGCATTGGTTGAATTGACTGGTCGGCCACTGAGCGAAGAAGAAGAGGAAGAGATCGAGACCCATTTGGAGGACGGTGAGATCAACTACACCAATCTATTTAGGTACCTCGAGGCTGAAAAGGAGGACCTTGTGAGAGGCCAAGATCTACACCAGGACCACCCAGACAAAAGTGTCCTCTTTTGGGAAAGTTATTGGTTGTATATAATTATCTGTGTTGCAGTAGTGTTGATTATCAGTGCAACTGCTTGTATGGTATGCTGTTTTTGCTCTTGTATGAGACAGAAATCCAATATGAGAGCAACTGTGTATCATCCACATGCGAAACTGGAAACGTCCACAGCTTTTTAAATGTATTCGTTTCTAACCACAGCCACAGTTAAATGGCTACCTTTGTAACAGGCTTATGTAACGTCTATTATGTAGTGAATGAATATGAACCTTGGATATGGCAAGTGTACAATCAATGTTTTGTAGGTTTACATTGTTATGGTAATGCAATACGTTTCTCCAATATTAAATATACATGCAAAGACTACCGACTCTGACCTTGGTGTGTTCAACCCCATTTAGATAGCAGAGCTCATCCTTAACAATGCAGATTGACCGTGTATCATCCAACCAGTAGTTATTCATCTCCGTCGAGGAATATTATTACAGGGTTTGTCTCAAATCGAACGGCGAGGTTGTCCCTGTACACACAGCTCAGTATCGACCGGACGACAACCATGTCTGCATCCAGGATCATTGAGCTCACCCAAGATGCCGAGGGCGTACCTTTAGAGGTCTCGACTCAGATGGAACTTATTGTAAACTGGACCAAGGTGAACGGATCGGGGACAACACGGTTTCTACTCAACAACACAGACTCTGTGCGTCTGTGGTATCAGAAGCTCGACCGTGGGGCTGATATCAACAAACATTTCATAGAAGTACACATCAATAAAATGGGGTCAGAAGACATGTTTCTGTTTGTAGACTCTTTTCATAAACCTGTTGTTTACCTATGTGAACCTCGCCATGGTACTGGTGGTAAAGTTGACCAAAGCCTTGAGTTCGGGGAACTCCAACTTTCTAATTAAAACACACAGCAAGGGCTCACCTTTCCTACCGAGGACCATTCATTCAAACAGGGCTCGTGTATCCAACCAAAGGTACTTCTACGGGCCAAACAGGGCTCATGTATCCACCAATGAGCCATGTACTATACCACTAATCAGACTGTAAAATATATATAGAGACGTGCAGCTCAACACAGTTCCATTATTCACAACCTCTGGTCTGTAAAATGAATTGCCAGTTGTTGAACAGTTACAAGGACGACATTGCCGAGAGGCATGCGTACATCAGACCTATCGTGGATGGGGTCCTGACGAACGACCCCGATGATGTGAATCTACTCAGGTATTTTCACAGTAAGGGTAATCAGGTTAAGATGATGCATGAGCTCATCGAACACTGCCTCCAGACCGAGGAACTAGCGGCGAGATTCCTCAAGGTGTTACGTGAAACGAATCTGTACTTATATAATGACCTGAATGAAAACAAACCACGGGGAAAGTTCGGTGAGTACAACCCCATATATAGTGAAACAAGGCCTGCAAATGGATCGTCACGCTCTCTATAGCTAAACTACTCTCCTGTGTCTTTGTGTCAGTCAGGAAAGATCCTCCCGTCGTGAAATTGACGGACAAGGTACGCGCTGCACTCGGTGACAAGATCGACCATCTATGGTCCATGACTATGATACCCTCCTACAACCAGAGGATCACAGATATCATGTCCGCGCTAGACCTACTGGTGTTTCACAGCCAACTGCTTCCAGAAGAACGTGCAGAGTTCCAGTTAAACCGCGGCCATGACCATGCTATGATTGTGCAACTGGAAGACATGTGCTGGGACACTACCATCCCTGAACCGAACCGAAAGTTCATCTCCTTGGTAGTGTCTTCCTTTAACATGCATGTGTTTGATATTCCCAACATTATAAAGATGCGAATGGAAGATGTCTTTGAGTATGTGTAGTACAGTGCGTCCTGTACCATGTTGGTTATCTGTGTATTATAAAGGCAATAAACACTGGTGAAAAGAACTGTTTCGATATGTTTCCCTTTATTACCATAGGAGTCCTTTACTTATATGTACATTAACAAAGGCCCGACCTTTACAAAACATAAGGCGTACATTACACATATGTCTCTGGTTGATTATTGTCTAGTGGAGTCAATGAGCGTGATGGATATACCACAAACAATCACACATACACTATGTTATTTTATTCCAAGTACAATAACTTGTTCAATAGATAAACATTGGTAGAGGGTCCTAGTTGAGCACTGACGATATGGGACAAGACCCCTTGTGAGGTCCCAAGACGGGATGAAAACACAACCCTTATAACTCATCCTATAACTCATAGAGTTGAAACGAATATTGGTGGAACACATGTCACAAAGAGTATGGCACAGAAAACACTCTCACAGACAGTCCAGGGTGATATAGTTTATTGTACACAACACAGACTTGTATTACAGATCACACTGTCCTTAGTACTGGTGCACTGTTCTGTCTTCTTTATCACTCACATTAAGATCCCACATCAAGATCCCATTTGTCACCACAAGGTACATTTCACAATGCTGCGTCTACTGTGAGTGAGTCTTCGCAGTCGAATCGGACTAGACCGTCGCACACAGAGAACCCGTACTCGGATCCAGGTCTCGGGTTCTTCAGGGTCCACAGTTCGCAGACGTATTTCATTGTTTTAGCCATTAATCGGCAATCCACCTCGGTCCAGTACTTAGCCCCGATCGTCGCCGGGATCTTTGTGAACCCGGCCAGCTTCATACCCATTTTGTAATAGTCGCAGTCCTGAGAAGAAGCGCCCTCGACTCTCCAGAGTAGACTCTTCATCTCTCGGCACCAAGAGGAAAAGGCCTTGTGGTTGGTCACCACTCCGGTCATCAATCTCTTAATTCCCAGTCCCCTCGGAACTATGTTATAATCGGTGCCACACAGCGCCATGAAAAAGAGCTTTTCCCTTCGCTCCGTCTCGTCTCGGATTACATCTGGTTTGATACGCAGGTAAAAGTGCCTGCCCGCTCGGTTCATCCTCATGAAACGACCGTAACTGCCCCTCGGTACCATTCCGTTCTTGTACGCATTGCTCAACTGCTTGATGCCGCCCATGACACGTTTCTGGTCTTTGCTCTGTGCCACGCTATATTCCGCGCAGTCGTCTAGGTAGGCCTCGGGGACCTCGTCCTCCTGCTGACACAAGATCTTCCTCTTCACACCGGTACACGGCGGGGTAGCCGACTCGGAGCCGGATAGCGGACTCTGGTCAGATGCGGGGCATATCGTTTCGAAGATGTAACACACCGCCTTTGTACTGACACAGCCCTTGTCTACCATGAGCCCCAACTGATCCAATCTGTCCCGGGCGTTCGACTCAAAAAACCTAGACAGGAAGGTGCGGTAGAGAGATCCCCTTATCCCGACACTGTACAGGTGCATAGCTACTGTTGTCTTAAAGTTGACGTTAGCGTGCTTGTCCAGAATGACCTCGAATGAGTCGTGTTCCTTTCGAGTCATCGGAAGCAGGTACTCGTCCTCAGCGCCGATGTCGCAGAGCACTCGGAACCTATCGTCACTCGAAGCCAAGTCCATAAACCTAAGCTTGGGTGGGTTCTTGTCAGGAATGTCAAACAGCAGCTCCCCGAAGGTCGACATGTGCATGTCTCGCTCCTCGCGGTAGCTCTTATTGTCTAGCCTCATGGTAATGCCCTCGCGGCCACCAGCCGTCAGCACGGCCACCAGGTCCGAGTCTCCTGTGCACACGGTCACACTACCTTTCAGAACGTTTGCCAACTCCACGAGCAGCGTGTCGGCCTCTATGCCCGTACACGCTAGACAGGCGTCTCTCAGCGTAGACAATTGTACAGTCTCGGGGTCCGCGAAGGTTGCCACAAAGATGCCCTCGTGTCCCTCAGGCCTGTCTATCGAGCCGTCGGCATAACTGGCATCTAGGTCTGACAGTTCACACTCAGGAGGGTTCAGCTCTTCGAACGCGTCGGCAAGAAGACAGTCGTCCTGGCACTCCTGGTACTCCAGGTACTTCTGGTGGAAAGACACCAGGTTATCGACCGAGGTTCCCTCTAGGAGCTGATCCTCAGAGGAGTCCCCCTTGGCGCCGGTCACTAGAAACAACTTGTTTTTCATACCCATGTCGGCCAAAAGCTTCATCATGGTGTATTCTATGGCGCACAGATTACGCTTACAGAAGTCAATGTGAGGCGCGGGTGTATATTTTAGTCTCATTTCCCTCACAGCAGGTTTAGGAGCTCTCGCTCCGTCCTTTACAAGGACTACACACTGACTGCCTGTCCTTTCCGAGATGTAACAACTCGCCAGGGTTCTGGCCATGCTAACTATGGACGTCTGAGGATCATCCCAGATATAGTCAGTCTCCTTCACTTTGTGGATTACCATGAGATGGTCTATCAGAGTCCAATCCTGTTTTTGCCACGGTTTGTCGATCAATTCAAACGGCGCCAGGTGAGGGTTTGCGAGCATCGCGTGGATGGCCTTGTGTTTCAACCCCATTTCGGTCAATGTGTTATTCAGTGGAACGGGCGCGGGACTGAGTAGGTCGAAAGTTTGTCTAGAGGCACAGTGGAACCGGGCAATATGTAGCCCTGGGTCCCGCTGTACGGTTGGAGCTCTCGGCCCTCGTTGGAGACAATGGGCCCTGCTACAGCGAACTGCTCTAGTGCTGGCGACACGCGAGCCCTGTTTGGATGGTTTGCAAGGGAGCTATTGCGGTGCTAGCAAGAACACTAGATGTGCGTTTAGTACTCTTTACCCTGGTCGATTCCAAACAGGAGATACTGAATCGACTTCTCGGGTGATTGTCACCGGTACACTCTTCCTGGTGTTCACTTTCGCTTGGTTGAAAAGTATGTTCCTGTAACACAGATCGGTGGGCTCTAATCGGGAGGACTCTCCCCTTGCATTTGATGCTCCGCTGGCCTCGAGTCTCTCGACTCTCATGTTCACACACGTAGGAGCCAGACAGTTGAGCACCTGGGAGCAGAAACAGTTCAGCCACGGGAACTTGCGGCGCATAGTCTTAGAGATCGTTGGCCTTAAACAACTCCGTATGGTAACCTGGTTGGTGCCTGGTCTGACTATCACCAGATACGCAGCAGACCGCTCTGCCATGCTGGGGTACGTGAGCGAGAACATCAGCCACGTAAGCCACAGTTGCGTGTTGTATCGCCACAAGGTGGCCTGGTCAAGAATGTCTTTGTTTCTGGTCTTAAGCTCCAGCAGTGCTACGTTTCCGGTCACGGTGTCGTGGGCCACTAGGTCCACCTCTGTGTAGAAGCCCCATGTGCAGTGGATGGACTTGCAGCCCCGCGTACAGCCGTTGTGGTACGTGTAGGATCCGGGTTTACGGGACCTATCGGGCGTTGGCACACCGGCAACCTTGAGGCCTGCGCAAATGGGAGCAAGACGCAGAGCCTCGAGCTGCGTGAGAATGAGGCGGGATACGGGGCCTACGTCGCACAGTCTCTTCTTTCCGTTGAACACGCCCTTGCACTGAGAGTCTACCGCAACGCCTATGCCTGTGGACATACGGCTCCTATCCCACAGGCGTCTGCAGGCGTCTGGAGTCAGGGCTCTACACCTGAACAGTTGCAGCAGCGCTTCCTTGAACGCAGACCCCTTGGAATCGGGCGCGTTAAGGTTTCTTAGGTACTCAGGCAGCCACTCGAGCAAGCTCTCGGGGTTGGCGTTCAGGTCCTTCACAACCCTGGTGAACAGATCCATGCTTATCATATTGTGCCCGGTTGAGCGCTTCCTGCAGCACATGATAGAAGTTAGGGTTCTGGTGATTCCCTTAACCTTGTACCAACGGTGGTCGGCTGTAGACTTGGCACACAGCTCACCACCGGAGCCCCGGAACTCGATCGCAGGGTCCTGGAGCTTCATTGTATTAAATGTTCTATGAGCGATAGGTTGCTGCTGTGAAAACCCTGTCCCTTTGTGAGAAACAGAAAGTGGCACGGCTAAGTTACACCGTCAGTAAGTAAAGAAGTACAAAGCAGAAGCTGGGATCAAGGATCAAGGGATCCCCTGTTAGAGATTAGAGATATGAATCGCAAAAAAACAATGATGGGAGGCGTTGAGTCTCTGATATCCGGGAGCAAGGAGCTGTTTAACAGCAGAAAGTTATGGGTCCCAAACGGCCCCCTACTGAGCGCGGCCCGTTTCAGGGGCAAGCTGGGAGCCTCCATTGCTGTCATCACATCTCTCACCGTGGGGTTTCTTACCATCCCCAACAACATTCTGTACTTCATCAACAACAAGCATGGTTCAAGGACCACATGCAGGCAGAACTCAGACTCGAGTACGACTTCCTCCTCCGAAGGCAGACCTGACTACGAGTACGCGTACATCCACTCGGGGATTGCCCTCATCACGCTCGGCTGTCTTGCCATGGTGGTGAGCATAGTACTCAGCTACTTCGCCTCCAAGAGCAAGCGCAAAATGGACGACTCCGAAGGCCCCTACAGGCGTCCAGAGGCCGTCAGGAGCACCAGGACCGTGATTGCGTGCCTCATCATGATGAACATTGAGCTGTTCATGGCTGTGATCGCGGGCTGCATGGAGCTGCTTTACCAACCTATGATCAGAGACGCACAAAGGTTGCATAACATGGAGTGCGCTATCGCAGTGTTCAACATCATAATCTACATCATGTACGTGGTGACCATGGTGCTGACGTCAACCGTGCTAAAGGGGAAGCACGAAGTAGCCACCACGGTTGATGCTCCACGAGACATGCCCGAGACCGTGCCCATCCCCCCCACAGCTCGTGACTACTTCAGCAGAAGCATCAACTCTTACAATTCACAGTCGAGTTTCATTTAAGGGCCTCTGCCCCTCGGCTGTATGGGCTGAGACTTTGTGGGGGAAGGCTAAAGGGGAACGCAGAGCCACACAGGCAGTCACCAGCCCCTCAGGGCTCACCAGCAATAGAGAGAAGCAGATGCTCTGTACTGGGGCCTTGGGAAGACATGACGCCAACCTTGCATGCAGTCCCTCAAGAATAGACCCTACCCTACGTGTCATTCTAAACACTTGTTATATTACACGTGGCTTATTTTATATTTAGTTCCTTATTAGATCACGGAACCGAATGATACGTCGGCGACAGCAAGGGAACTATTGTCCAACCCAGTGGCCCACTATCCTGTTTCACTTGACCATACCCCTCATAAGTTTTGCTATGTATGTGAATAAATGACAAGGGAACAATGTACTGAGAGTCTGGTGAATTTTTATTGACACATGTTCAAAGAAAGTCATACATTGTAAATAGGCACATGTCAAATGTTAGGTGTGTACGGCGATGAGAACCCATACAGTGTCCGGTTCATATTAGCGGTAATCGTCACTTCTTTATTACAACCAGAGCAACATTGCAGCTAGGACAGTGGTAGACAGTGTCAAGAAACTCATTCTTGAAGAAGGGGTATAGGCAGCATCCCACCACACACAGGCAATTTGCTGAGATGTACTTAGAGCCTCCAGTCCTCACACAGTCAGGGGGGTAATATCAGTCCATTACAGTGTCAAGAAACTCATTCTTGAAGAAGGGGTATAGGCAGCATCCCACCACACACAGGCAATTTGCTGAGATGTACTTAGAGCCTCCAGTCCTCACACAGTCATGGGGTAATATCAGTCCATTAGCCATACACACAGAAAGAACACGACGTTGGTTATAGAGGTTTCAACAGAGACATTGCAAACCTCTGCAAATATTGCAAATAGCTCTCTGACAGCAACTACAACTATCTTCGCACTCTAATCAAACTGTTAGGACAACCTAAGCTTAGCCCCTATCCTATCCTACCCTCGTAACTCCTTCATCCACCTCAGGTAACCGCAGACTTACTAAGGCTATGGCGACCTGGTACGACTGCCTCCTCTTGAAGGACAGGACCCTGACAGATTACGAGAAGGAAAAGCTGGACCGTGTGAACGTGAGAGCCGACAGCGCCGAAGGTGGCGATGTGACTATAGGCCCAACGGACAGTCTCTTCACCAGACCCATGT
This sequence comes from Salvelinus alpinus, assembly GCF_045679555.1. Taxonomy (NCBI): domain Eukaryota; kingdom Metazoa; phylum Chordata; class Actinopteri; order Salmoniformes; family Salmonidae; genus Salvelinus; species Salvelinus alpinus. The sequence goes on along the minus strand of NC_092092.1, from coordinate 48,767,680 downwards.
ATGTGCCGTTAACGCACTACCACCATCTCGACGCCCTGTTAGCCATCATGGCGTGCTACGTCTCCCCGAGAGTGAAAAGTTTTTGCGACTATCCCGTGAGACATGTTCACATTGAACCAAGGCAGCTGCTCCATCACGCATCACAATCCCCCGTCAAGTCAGCGAGGAGAGGAGAAGAGTAAGCAAAGTATAGATGCGATAAGGTTAAAAAGAGAACATCACCATCCTATTCACACTACACACACACACAAGTGGAAAGACACCGATCCAACCTGGACATGGTCCCCATAGCCTTATGTGGCCAGTGACCACAGCCATTGACGGAACAGCCAGCCCTCAAGACATGGACTCCACTGCCAGCTACCAAGACCTGAGGCTCATTTCAAATCGTTACACATTCAATGTACAGCATGTGCTGATGACACAGAATATGAATAAAAAGCTCAACAGCCCTTCTCCCAGTTCAGTGCCTGTTGTTACATTGACTATTCATCTCTACCCCTACACCTGTCTTTCAGTCATTACTATGCAAGGCATACCTCGCAGTGTTTCGTATCCCACATAGGATAGACTGTGCACTCCCAGCACTTACACAGACGAGGGGTAGCACTATGCATCACTTTCCCAACTCTATTTCAGGCACAACTTAGTGTTTACATTGGGATGGAAATGTAGCACATACCCCTGACAGACATGGTCAATTAGTCAGCCCTAGCAAGCAACTCCCGAATGCACTCTGTGAGACTGAGACAGAGTATCATATTGTAGCCTATGCCAGGTGCGTATATTATAGACGCAGAGATATTTAGCCAGAGACTAGGACAGTGTGTATGAGAGACAAACCAATAGACAGGGGCGAAGTGCAGCCACTATCACCTACATCGGACAAAGAAGGACATGAAACCAACAGTAGGGGGGAGCGACGGGAAGGTACATGCCGAAACACACCGGGTGACAGGATGGTTAGGATTACTATCATGCTCACCAGACACAGTGGTCCTAAACAACAGATATGTTATTTCTATAGTTTTACAATACTTTAGGAAATAGTTAGTTGATAATCGGGGACAGCCTGTCACTTCGCACACAGGGCCCTTGGCCGTAATGTGGCGTGTGTGAATTCTGGGGCAGGATGTTTGACTAGTATCCACTTGGTGGTAGTGTGGTGCAAGTAATGAATGTAATAACCCTCCCGTTGTCTCGGCGGGTCAGAGCGACCCCGGGCAGTTCCGAGTCGATTGCCCGTGTCTGTGTGTGGGTCGGAGTGACCCCGGCAGCGTTAGCAAGGTGTATGTTGTAACCCTCCTGCCCCTGTGTGGGCGGGGTCATAGTGACGTCAGAGGGGTCAGAGTGACCCCGGCGGCGTTAGCAAGGTGTATGTTGTAACCCTCCTGCCCCTGCCCCTGTGTGGGCGGGGTCATAGTGACGTCAGAGGGGTCAGAGTGACCCTCGGCAGCGTCACCTGTCGCTTCCCCCGTGTCTGTGTGGGTCAGAGAGACCCTGGCAGGCCGGGGTCACAGTGACCCAACACCACCACCTGCTGGATACTAGTAAAAGGTCCTGCCCCAAAATTGACACTCTCAACATTCCGGGCAAGGGCCTGTGTCGAATACGGCGTGTCTGCCCTCCAACGGGCCCTTGGGCCCCGTGTGAGTTTGGATATCGAATCTAAAAACGCCCCCCTACAAACTACTTTCCCTTGGTTGTGGAAAATGTGTCTTTCGGGTATGGCTGTTGTTAGACAACCTTCCCCTTGCCTCGGCGGGACAGAGTGACCACCGGCCAGCGTTACGAGTCGATTCCCAGTGTCTGTGTGGGTTAGAGAGACCCCGGCAGCGTTTAGCAAGGTGTATGTTGTAACCCTCCTACCCCTGTCTGGGCCGGGTCACAGTGACCCGAGCCCTGTTGTAAGCCCTGCGTTATGAGTTGTTCCCCTCTGTTCCGGGGGCCTGGGGTCAGAGTGACCCCTGCGGCGTTAGCAAGGTGTATGTTGTAAGCCCTCCCCTCCTACCCCTGTCTGAGCCGGGTCGGAGTGACCCGGGGCCTGTGTTAGGAGTTGTTCCCCTCTGTCTGGGCCGGGTCGGAGTGACCCCGGCAGGGACCAGTTGTCCCCATCAACTCTGTGCACGACCTCGGTGCTATCACGCGGGTAGGCCAGCCGAGCGTCCCGGATGGGACCGAAGGGGCCAAGGGGCCGAAGGGCCGAAGGGCCGAAGGAGCAGGCAGGGCCGACCACGCGCCTCGTCCATTCGCGTGCCTCGTCCCATTCACGTGGCCACCGTAAGCAGGGCGTAGAGAGGCTACTAATATTGTCAGGAAGAAGAAGAAGAAGAAGAAGAGGAGGACGACGACGAGGACGACGACGAGGAGGAATACGACCCCGCCGAGCGTGAGCCCTCCGCCTACGACAGTAAGCAGGGCGTAGAGAGCCTACTAATATTGTCAGAAGAAGAAGAAGAAGAAGAAGAAGAAGAAGAACAACAACAACAACAAGAACAAGAACAACAACAACAACAACAAGAAGAACAAGATGAGGACGATGATGAGGACGACGACGAGGACGACGGCGACGAGGAATACGACCCCGTCGAGCGTGTTGCCTCCGCCTACGACGCCTCGCAGTCCCGGTTTCAGCGCGGCTCAGGTCCTGGAACAGATATCCTCCAGCGTCGACCAAGAAGACGAAGAAGACTACTGCGATTCCGAAGAGGAGGACGTTTCGGAAGATGAAGACGGTGAGGAATACAACCCCGAGCGCGACGCGGACGACTACGGAGACGACTCGGCCTCGCGGTCGTGCTCCTCTTCGGAGGAAGAGCCGGAGGAAGAGCCGGAGGAAGAGCCGGAGGGAGACGCGGCCGCTGCCCGAGAGCGAGACAGAGAGCCAGACAGAGCCAGAGAGCCAGAGCGAGAAAGGGAGACGTTGCTGTCGAAAAACGGCAAAATCAAATGGTCCTCCGCGGCCTATCGCGGCCCGGACCGACCCCGCGCCATCCGCCCGCCCTGCCCCGCCGTGACGCCGGGCCCCACGGCCTACGCCGCGTCGCGAGCGCTCGACATCGAGTCCGCCTTCCGGCTGTTTGTCACACCGGCGATAGAAAGGATCATCGTGGACATGACCAATCTGCAGGGGGTGAGAAAATACGGAGACGGCTGGCGACCCATGGACTCCACCGACCTGCGCGCCTACGTAGGGCTGCTGATCCTAGCCGGCGTCTACAGGTCCCGAGGCGAGGCCGCGGCCAGCCTGTGGGACGCCGAGAGCGGCAGGACCGTGTTCCGCGCCACCATGCCGCTCAAGGCGTTTCACAAGTACTCGAGGCTGCTGCGATTCGACGACCGCCAGTCGAGACCCGCGAGACTCGCCACCGACAGACTGGCGGCCGTGAGAGAGGTGTGGGACCTGTGGGAGGAGCGGCTGCAGGCCCTCTACAACCCGGGGCCCGAAGTGACGGTGGACGAACAACTGGTCCCGTTCAGAGGTACCGTCTATGCATCTGTGTACGTACGCGTAGCGTAGAGAGCACGGGCAGTCTATGTATCTGTGCATAGAGAGCGGTAGCAGTCAATGTATCTGTGTATGTACGCGTAGCGTAGAGAGCACGGGCAGTAGTAGCACGGGCAGCGGTAGCAATCGGCAGTAGTAGCAATGGGCAGCAGTAGCAATGGGCAGTGGCACGGGCGGCGGCGGCGGCTGCGTGTAACGTAAACGCAGTGCGCCCCGATGGTGAGCCGGTAACTCATGACGCTGCTAATCTCCTGCTAATCTCCTCTCCCTCTCCTCTCCCTCTCCTCTCCCTCCCCTCAAGGACGCTGTCCTTTCCGACAGTACATTCCCAGCAAGCCGGCCAAATACGGCATCAAGTCGTGGGTGGCCTGCGACGCCAAGTCCAGCTACGCTTGGAAGATGCAAGTGTACACCGGCAAGGCGGCCGGCGGATGCCCCGAGAAGAACCAGGGCGCGCGCGTCGTCCTCGATCTGACCGAGGGACTGCCGGCCGGTCACAACGTCACGTGTGACAATTTCTTCACCTCCTACGAACTCGGGCAGCGGCTCCTCGAGAGGAACCTCACCATGGTGGGCACGGTGCGAAAGAACAAGCCCGAGCTCCCTCCCGCGCTGCTCCAGTCCAAGGGCAGACAGGTCTCGTCCTCCAGGTTCGCCTTCACGCCCACCGCCACTCTAGTGTCCTACCTGGCAAAGAGAAATAAGAACGTGCTGCTTCTGAGCACGCGGCACGCGGAGCCCGACGTCAGCGATCGCCGAGACCGGAAGCCGGCCCTCATCCTAGACTACAACTGCAACAAGGGCGGCGTGGACAACCTAGACAAGGTGGTCGGGACCTACAGCTGCAGACGGATGACCGCCCGCTGGCCCCTGGTCATCTTCCACAACATCCTCGACGTGTCCTCCTACAACGCCTTTGTCATATGGCGAGAGATCAACCCCGACTGGATGCCCGGGAAGCGGAACAAGAGGAGGGTGTTCCTGGAGCAGCTCGGAAAGGCGCTCGTGAAGCCCTTGATCCAAAGAAGGCAGCGTCTCCCCCGCACCGAAGCCGCGTCCGCACTTGTCAAAGTCATACGGGGCGAGCGTGTATCCGCCGAGGCTCGTCCGCAGGCCCGCGAGCGAGCCGCCGGCCCGGCCGCCGCCGCCGCCCCGGCCGCCCCGCTGGGGGCGAGTAAGAGGAAGAGGTGTCAGGTCTGCCCACCCAAGAAGGACGCCAAGACACACACAGCGTGCTGCAGGTGTAAGAAATACATCTGCAAAGGCTGTTCACACCCATACTGTCACACTTGTGCCCACTGGGCCTTTAGCCAAGACGGGACAGGGTGACCCGGGGGGGACACTGTGTGCTAGGCATAATAGGAGGACAACGGGAGGGTTAAGGAAAATAGAAAGCTGTGAAAACATCCCAACATGTTTCTGATAAGATTGTCAGTTCAGCTTTGATTCATAGGCCTATTTATGTGGTTGAAATACTATCAGCTTTTATACTGAACAAAAATAAACACAACAATTTCAAAGATTTTACTGAGTTACAGTTCGTATAAGGAAAATCAGAAATGCACCCCCCCGTTGTGTTCATGAGAGATGCAAGCCTCACAAGACTCGTTTGAATGTCCCCGGTACCAGTTAAAAAAATGAATGGAAGTATATATGGAGAAAGTTTAGTGCCTAAAATAAAGGGGATAAATACATGTAAATAATTTAAAAAAAATGTTTCCTGATCTTTCTTATATCTCTCAGATATAGGAGAGACACTTCAGAAAAACACTTCCTTCAGATAATTGTTTTGACTATCTGTTGTTCCATGTAGTGAATCTGTTATTCAATGCGTTTATTGACTAATAGCAGTAATGCCAAATTAAATGTTTCATCCCCCTCTCCCCCATAGGATGATTAGCAATACACATGTATGCTTCTGAATAAGTTTCTCTTCTACAATACATAAATGTAACACTCACCTCATACTGATGAGTACGTCACCATTGCGGAAGAGGAGAATGTTCTCCTGGGTGACGTCGTGGAAGTTAGCACTCTTCTCGTTAGCGAAGAACAGATCAGGTTTCCACAGGCATTTGAACATCTTTGTATCCACGGTGAGCGAGTCGGACTTAAAGTCCCGAGGTAGGTTGAGTCTGGGATCGTTCCATCGCTGCCTCAGGAAGATGTTCACTCTGTAATCCTGTTATGTTCACAGTTGGGAATACAAAAACATGACAAAACCTTAGTCTTGCGGTTATTGTCAGTAATGAAGAGATTTGTCCTTGTGTGTAGGCAAGTTTCACAAAATGTAAGCTAAATCCAGGCAAAAAGACAACAGAGAAATCCAGGACACAAAACACCTGGCCCACAGCTATGCTAAGCAATAGCTGAGCTAATGCTATGGTTCAATGTAAAGTTCATATATAACCCAAAATAAACTCAGCAAAAAAAAAAAACGTCCTCTCACTGTCAACTGCGTTTATTTTCAGCAAACTTAACATGTGTAAATATTTGTATGAACATAACGAGATTCAACAACTGAGACATAAACTGAACAAATTCCACTGACATGTGACTAACAGAAATGGAATAATGTGTCCCTGAACAAAGAGGGGGTCAAAATCAAAAGTAACAGTCAGTATTTGGTGTGGCCACCAGCTGCATTAAGAACTGCAGTGCATTTCCTCCTCATGGACTGCACCAGACTTGCCAGTTCTTGCTGAGATGTTACCCCACTCTTCCACCAAGGCACCTGCAAGTTCCCCGACATTTCTGGGTGGAATGGCCCTAGCCCTCACCCTCCGATCCAACAGGTCCCAGATGTGCTCAATGGGATTGAGATCCGGGCTCTTCGATGGCCATGTCAGAACACTGACATTCCTGTCTTGCAGGAAAACACACACAGAACGAGCAGTATGGCTGGTGGCATTGTCATGCTGGAGGGTCATGTCAGGATGAGACTGCAGGAAGGGTACCACATGAGGGAGGAGGATGTCTTCCCTGTAACACACAGCGTTGAGATTGCCTGCAATGACAACAAGCTCAGGGGGGTGCTACCGGATCAGGGTTGGTGACTCGTGAGAAGTTAAAAAATAACAATATTTTGGAGATTTCGTTTTCAAATAACGTATAACGAGCGAGGAAAAAGGCCATTCTTGAACATGGGGTGAGACGTTACCAATTTGTAAATAAAGCCAGTTTGTTATTTTTAATTATTTCTGTTTTTAGAGGGAGAGAAACCAAAAACCTACAGTCATCTCATGGATCTCCCAGTCGAGGCCGGCACGGATTGTTGAACCAGCATCTGTAGCAACAAGTAGTCAGACTTGCTCTGATGAATATTTGACAAGCAAACCTGACTTTCTGGAGTTACATGTCAGAAAAGTGTGATTACTATCCATCATCAGTCAATTGGAAGTGTCCACAGGTAGTTCAGACTGCTAACAAAATGGCTGACTTCTTCCCACGAACTCTACCAACTGATTACAAACAAACCATTTAGATCAAAAGTTTCTAAGTCTGCCTTTACACAGGCAGCCCAATTCTGATATTTTATTTACTAACTGTTATTCTGAAAAATATCTGATGTGATTGGTCAAAAGACCAATTAGTGGGAGAAAAGAAAATCTGAATTTATTTTTATTTATTTTATTTCACCTTTATTTAACCAGGTAGGCAAGTTGAGAACAAGTTCTCATTTACAATTGTGACCTGGCCAAGATAAAGCAAAGCAGTTCGACACATACAACAACACAGAGTTACACATGGAGTAAAACAAACATACAGTCAATAATACAGTAGAAAAATAAGTCTATATACAATGTGAGCAAATGAGGTGAGATAAGGGAGGTAAAGGCAAAAAAAGGCCATGGTGGCGAAGTAAATACAATATAGCAAGTAAAACACTGGAATGGTAGATTTGTAGTGGAAGAATGTGCAAAGTAGAAATAGAAATAATGGGCTCAGACCATAATTATTTACGAGAACATTTCACTCAGTGACGTTTTATGTAACATTCTGTTGTGGTGTATGCCAAATTCTGTTGAAGAGCAGGTGTAGGGAGGGGCTATTAGTGCAATACGTGGAGACGGATGACCTGTCACATAATCCTCAAACACACCAGCTGTGTCTGTGTGTGTGTGTGTGCCGTGTTAATTTTTTCATCAGTTTAATTAACAGACACTCTATCAGTTTTTTTAACCATCTTCATTAACATTATAAATTCAGAAACAAAATGTCCAATAGTTCTTCAGCTGTACGGTATTCAATGCGGCAAGTGGGTGGTTTGATTTATTATGATTTTTTCTTTTGAGGGGGAACCCAACTCAATATACTTTAAAATGACTAAAACCAATTTGAAACTGTGTAGAAATGGAATGAACCTACATTTATACTGTTTGACTGTGTCCAGCTTACTAATAATCACCTAAATTAGAGCTAGACAGTCAGGGAGTATCGAAAACTGACAGAGAGGAAATACACATGACCAAAAGTACATGAACACCTGCTCGAACGTCACATTCCAAAATCATGGGCATTAATATGGAGTTGGTCCCTCCTTTGCTGCTATAACAGACTCCACTCATCTGGGATGGCTTTTACACTAGATGTTGGAACATTGCTGTGGGGACTTACTTCCATTCAGCCACAAGAGCATTAGTGAGGTCGGGCACTGATGTTGGGCGATTAGGCCTAGATCGCAATCAGCGTTCCAATTCATCCCAAAAGTGTTTGATGGGGTTGAGGTCAGGGCTCTGTGCAGGCCAGTCAAGTTCTTCCACACCGTATGGACCTCGCTTTGCGAATGGAAGCATTGTCATGCTGAAACAGGAAAGGGTCTTCCCCAAACTGTTGCCACAAAGTTGGAAGCCCAGAATCATCTAGAATGTCATTGTATGATGTAGCGTTAAGATTTCCCTTCACTGGAACTAAGGGGCCTAGCCCAAACCATGAAAACTCCTCCAAACTTTAGAGTTGGCACTATGCATTGGGGGCAGGTAGCGTTCTCCTGGCATCCACCAAACCCAGATTAGTCTGTCGGACTGCCAGATGGTGAAGCGTGATTTATCACTCTAGATAACACGTTTCCACTGCTCCAAAGTCCGATGGCAGCGAGCTTTACACCCCTCCGGCCGACGCTTGGCTGCTCGGCCTTGGAAACAAATTTCCTGAAGCTCCCGACAAACACACTACACTACCGGGTGTCCACATACACTATATATACAAAAGTAGAACCAATTTTCAGTGTGGCCCTCGTTGAAGGCCGAATGCGGCCCCTGGGGCAAAGTTTGTTTGTCACCCCTGCAATACATTATGGCCTTAAAGGTCCAATGCAGACGTTTTTATCTCAATATCATATGTGAGCCATTCGAACATAAAGCATATTTTAATTAAAAAATAAAGACATTTGGGCAGAAATGCATCCTGGAACATGTGAACTTTCAAGTGCCTTAATAACAAACTTGTATGCCATCTGTAAATACTAATAAAATTGTTAAATCACGAGCTTAGTAAGTTTAGACATGGAAAAAGTCAGGAACCTTCCCGCTAGCCATGATTGGCTGAGATAATGGATGGGCTGGACATGCCCAGAGATGAGTTCAGATTGGTCTGCCATGTAGCATGCTGTCATCTATAACATGAGCTGGTCAGTATATGTAGGTAATCCTTTCGAACGAGGCTTTTTAGAAAGATATCACATAGTAGAACTGCAAAAGTGTTATCAACTTTCAAAGCGGAATTACTTTCCCATTGTTCCTCAACTTTAGTGTATGATATACCATTTTCTAGCTCTGAGTCTCTACTTTTCTCCATTGTAAAAAACACCATTTCAAAATGGTGAATCGAGCCGGTCAGTCACATATAATTTCCGGGTAACAATTAAGTACCTTACTGTGATTGTTTTCAATTAAAATGTTCAAAAAGAAACAAAAAATAATGTAACTTCAAAGCAATTTTCTAAAGCAAGAATTTTGCCAGGCCTGTCTGGGAGTGGTCTGAATGGGGAGGGGAAAACTGAAAACTAGCTGTCATTGGCAGAGCCTGCCTGGTGAAGTCAAGGCAGGCTAAAACTCCATCCCACCGAAACAGGCTGAACTTTCAGGTGTTTTTTTTCAAAAGGCTCTTACAATAATGGGCATTATCCTCATTTAACAGTATTATTCCAACCTGATAGTGTGGAAATATATATAAAATAAAGGAAAATACACATTTTGACTGCACTGGGCCTTTAACAACTTCCCATAATAGTATGTTTAACAGGCCTATCTTTAACTATACCCTGACATTAACTCAACCAACCTCTGTTGCATTACAAATTTCACACCTGATTTTTGTATATCTCTAAAGATGAAATGTATTCTCCGCGGCTGGGTATCAACCACGCGTCTGCCGCTATGAATTTGGCAAAGATTTAACACATCCACCAAGTGTAATCAAAGAGGACAACTAGAGTCGGAGATGCCTTATAAAACATTGTGGGGATTTAGTGTCCACTGCAACATCAAATTAGTCATCCTCTCCAGGCAACTGTGCCTCAAAGTGAAAATGGATTTATTAACTATGGTGGGCGTGCAGCAGAGAGGAGCATTCAGCCGAGGTGTAAATGACCGACGAGTATTTCAAAAGATCAGAGGCACCGTTGAGTGATAAATGGAGAACCAGCAGTCTCTCTTCACCCCGTTCTCTTTCTGTCCTCTCTTTTTCCATGCTAGGATATAGCTAAGTGGAAATATGAAAGAAAATAAAAAGATGAGCACCTGTCTGTGTCATCTTTCTTTACGACTTTGTCTCTGTCTGTCTTTCTCGCTCTTTTCCCTCTCAAAAAGCCATCCGCTAACTCTTGTTCGGTAAAGTTCATATTTATATCCAAAAATCTGAGTTTACATTGGCGCGTTATGTTCAGTAGTTTCAAAACATCCGATGATTTTGCAGAGAGCCACATCAATTTACATAAATAGTCATCATAAATGTTGATAAATACAAGTGTTATACATGGAATTTTAGATACACTTCTCCTTTATGCAACCGCTGTGTCAGATTTTTTTTTTACTTTACGGAAAAAGCAAACCATGCAATAATCTGAGTACGGCGCTCAGACGACAAATCAACCCAAAGAGATATCCGCCATGTTGGAGTCAACAGAAGTCAGAAATAGCATTATAAATATTCACTTACCTTTGATGATCTTCATCAGAATGCACTCCCAGGAATCCCAGTTCCACAATAAATGATTGTTTTGTTCGATAATGTCCATCATTTATGTCCAAATTCCTCCTTGTTGTTCGCGCGTTCAGTACACAATCTAAACTCACGACGACCGTGCAAGTCCAGAGGAAAGTACGGCCGAAAAGTCCAAAAAGTTATATTACAGTCCGTAGAAACATGTCAAACGAAGTATAGAATCAATCTTTAGGATGTTTCTAACATAAATCTTCAATAATGTTCCAACCGGAGAATTCCTTTGTCTTCAGAAATGCAATGGAACTCAAGCTAACTCTCACATGAACGCGCATGGTCAGCTCGTGGCACTCTGGGAGAGACCTTACTCAATCCCCTCTCATTCGCCCCCACTTCACAGTAGAAGCATCAAACAAGGTTCTAAAGACTGTTGACATCTAGTGGAAGCCTTAGGAAGTGCAACATGACCCCATTTCCACTGTATCTTGGATAAGCAAAGAGTTGAAAACCTACAAACCTCAGATTTCCCACCATTTCCTGCCATATGAGTTCTGTTATACTCACAGACATCATTCAAAAGGTTTTAGAAACTTCCGAGTGTTTTCTATCCAAATCTACTAATAATATGCATATCCTAGGATCTGGGCCTGAGTAGCAGGCAGTTTACTCTGGGCACGCTTTTCATCCGGACGTGGAAATACTGCCCCCTACCCAAGAGAGGTTAAAGAAAAATTATTTGTCCAATTCGAGATGATTAATCGCTGTTCTGATGTCCAGAAGCTCTTTCAGGTCATAAGAGATGTTAGCACCAACATTATGTACAAAATACGTTACAAACAATGCGAAAAAACAAACAAAAAAATAGCACGGTTGGTTAAGAGCCAATAAAACGGCAGCCATCCTCTCCGGCGCCATCACAAAATAATCAATTCAAACATTAAGTATCGCCGGTTCACTATATTTCTTTCGCTCCAATTGTTACCCATTTCAGGAAACTAGGCGTATGTCGCAGTTCACTGCTTCACAGGAGAGCCGTTTGAAAGTAAACAAAGTTTTTGCTAAATGCATTTTTGGCAGAAATGCCTTCTCGAACATGTGAACTTTCATGTGCCTTCATAACAAACTTGTATGCCATCTGTAAATATGAATAAAATTGTTAAATTATGAACCCAGTTGGTTAAGACACAGAAAAAGTCAGCAGCCTTCCTGCTAGCCATGATTGGCTGAGATAATGAGTGGGCTAGACATGCCAAGAGATGAGTTTGGATTGGTCTGCCATATAGCACGCTTCTGTCTATTTGAGCTGGTCAGTATGTCTAGGTAATCCTGTCTAACGCTGCTTTTTTTGTACCGTGTAAGTAAAACTGCATAAGTGTTGCTCTCCACTTTCTGGAGGGCCAAGTTTTGAAATCAGTGGAATTTGAGTATAATAGCTAAGGAGATGGGCAACCATGGCATTCCAACTAAGGGCAACCATGGCATTCGACAGGAGACGTATCCATCCATGAATTATGTATACTGTCACGACTCCCGCCGAAGTTGGCACCCCTGCCTGTTCGGGCGGTGCTCGGCGGTCGTCGTCACCGGCCTACTAGCCGCCACCGATCCCTTTTTCCTTTTCTGTTAGTTTATTGTTAGTCTTATTAGTTGCACCTGTTTCTATTTGTGTTTTATTGATTTGCTCGCCTATTTAAGCTTGTGAAGCCCGCTCTTGTTTGTGAGGGATTATTTTGTGTTCACGTTTTGAGTTGGAGGTGTTGTTGTGCTCCAGACCGTGTAACTCTGTGTTTTGGGTTGGTCAGTGTTTTCCGCCCTGTGTTTGGGCAGGACCATTTTGTGCCGGATTAAATTGCCATGTTTCCTTGAACCCTCTGCTCTCTGCGCCTGATTCCTACCTTCCACTCCTAGTCATCCGTGACATATACAGAGATTTCAGAATTTCAGCCTACAGCTGTGACTGTAGCCAACTAAGTTGATATTCAGAAAACCCTAACGTGTCAAGATAAAATATATATAATATAAAACTGGTCGAGATTTCATGGACCTGGGCGAAGGGTGCCAAAGAAACAGCTTCAAAACAAATTTCTGAGATTAAAACGCTGACTTTAATGTAAGATCTAGCTTTCATCTCACCTTGATATGAAATCCAGATATAGGATAAGTGGGAGGAATAAGCAAGCAGTCATAGAGAGCGTTCACATGGCACGAACCACATCAAACTAGAGAACGATATTGGCCTTTGAGTCTATTGGCTTTGCCAATAGTCCCTCTACATAGCCAAACTGCTGCTAAGCCAGCCGCTAGTCACCACCTGAGCCACGAGCATCGTACAATGCCGATGAATGTCTAGCTGGCAAAATCATCAGCAGCAGCAAGCTAGCTCATTCTGCAACAGAAAGGTGCAGTATTAAGAAACTCTGTGGTGTTAGCTGGCTAGCTATATTAGCTACTATGCTAGCTAGCTGGCTAGATAAACGTGCTAAGATATCAGATAGAGGCGAATAGCCAATGTAGCTAGCTAACGTTTGCTGTTTATCATCTTGAACATGCACCAACTTGTTTTGTAACGTTATCAATTTACTGGTGTGCTGACCTGACCAGCCGCAATCGTATCAGTAAATTGTCGGATTAGATGATTGTCATAATAGGGAAAGGAGGAAGTGTTTTAAAATTCCTAAATAAAAGGTTGGCAATAGGTTTAGCTACTTAAGAATCTTCCTGCATGTTTACAGACCAAGAAAGCTGTAGATCAGCGTGCATGTGTGTGCACCCTCACTTCTCAAACAATGGGCATTGTTGAGATATTGAGACAGAAAAAAAGATGAAACGATAATGCAGGTTCTACACTCACTCTCCTTGTTAGATATCATGCACATTTATGACTTGGCATCAAATAGCATCGCCAATGAGCTAGTTCTCATAGTAGCAGTAAACAGCAGCAAGTGATTTGAACAATGAAGAGAGATGTGAGGAGATGTGAAAGGGAGCTCATTTAAAGCTTTGCTCTATCCAATCGTAGCAGTAGGATCAAGTTACAATCCGCCCATTTTGTGACAGATTGTTGAACTAGCCAATTTAGATGTTTAGAATTTCGTCCTGGCAGCTGAGTTGTGTAGAGATGCATCCTGACTGAAAATGAAAAAGTTTCCCGGGGCCCTCCCGAGTGGCACAGCAATCTAAGGCACTGCATCGCAGCTAGAGGTGTCACTACAGACCCAGGTTCGATCCCAGGCTGTGTCATAACTGGCCGTGAACGGGAGTCCCATAGGGCGGCGCACAATTGGCCCAGTGTCGTCAAGGGTTAGGGCAGGGTTTGGATGGGGGGGTATTTAAGTGGCTCATCGCGCTCTAGCCACTCCCTGTGCCGGGCTGGGTGCCTGCAGGCGGACCTTGTCGTCAGTTGAACGGTTTTTCCTCCGACATATTGGTGCGGCTGGCTTCCGGTTTAAGCGGGCGGGTGTTAAGAAGCGCGGTTTGGCGGGTCATGTTTCGGAGGACGCATGACTTGACCTTTGCCTCCCGAGCCCGTTGGGGAGTTGCAGCGATAAGACAAGGTCGAAATTGGGGAGAAAAAGGGGGTACAAAAAAAATTGAATAAATAAATCCCCATCACGATAAATTGCTAAAAATACTAGTTTCATAAACATCCGTGATCAGTGATCACAAATCATGACATTACGTTGGGTCCATTTGCATTAAATAATGTTATTTTATATTCTCAAACAAACAACAGTTCTGATATGATGTCCGATCCATACAGGCGTGACATGCTGGAGTGATTCTTCTATGCAAAGGTTGTTGATCAGTAGGATAATATAATTCCCAAATGGAAGGCAAACAGACTGTTTGCCATCTGTAGCACCATAGACTCCACTGATCAGCCAAAACAAGCTCAATAACTCAATGCATGCACACACCCCTATTGAATATGCATTCACCTATAATGTGAGAAGGCCTATGCCATCTTAATTTACCCGGTTTATCAAGAGATTTACCATTCATATAGAAGTATTACCATTATGTAATGTAGTTAGATTGGTCAAAACAAAGTCAAATTCATTGTTTGGCTGTTGTCAGTAACAAATGTAATGATAAAATATCGTCCATCGGCCTTCTTGACCCGCAAAAATCTGTATCAGCCTGGACCCATAACATCATAAGGTGGGTTTTCTATTGGGGCACAAAACATCTTAAAAGCCTGGGGGTGATGTGAATTACTGTAAAGGTCTAATCCAATAACTGCCTTTAAAGTAGCTTCCTCAACATGGAGTGGAGACCAAGAGGGCTAACCTTTGAAGTTGGGCCTGATTCCAGGATCATAGGGGATCTGTAATCTGTTCAAGATGTTACTGGTTGAATTCTCAGGGACTCGTGCAAGATCCTCAGGTGTCAGCTGTCTGCAAAGAAGAAAAAAGGAAACTCTAAACCGCATTACGTAGAACATCAGATTCCCCTGGATAAACTGCAGATGGAAGTACGTGTTCCCATTAAACAGTACCTTTTGATTGAACCATAACCTGAGAACTACCTATTGTCGATTTAATTAGCTTTGGTAATAGGACCTCTCCAGCAGACAATGCTTGGGTGCTCTAATGTCAGCAACTAAATGGCAACATCCCCAATGTTGCTGAATATTACATTTGCATAACATTACTTGCAACCATTGCATGACATTATTGCAACAGTGTGAGAAGCATTTGCATTTCTGTCAAATCGCAAAGGTTCTTAGTGTATTTGTGGAAGATCCACATCAGTTGTGACCTTTCAAGCATTTTCTAGGGAACACCTACAATGTTCAAGGAATGTCTTCTGCTTTCTAAGACTGCTTTGCTGAAAGAACAATGACCCGAGGAGAGATGGATGGAGCGAGCAGAACTTGGCAGAAGAGAGGGATAATCTACTCCACGTGGGTGGCAACTGAACTCTGCCAAGGAATTCGACTCGAAAAGCACTTTACATACAATTCTGTAAACCTTATCAGGCACTAAGGATGAGTAAAAGTGCTCAGCAGGAATTTGCGTGCGTGTGTTTGCAGTTCCCTTGATCAAAATGTATCCTCTCTGCTCCACCATTGTGTTGAAGTACACTGACAACCTAGAGGGCCAAAGCTAAACTGGAACCAACTGGATCTCTGGGTCCACAAAAGCACACTGGGGCCTATTCTAAGGACATCATATATAATGTACAGAATGTAGTGAATATTGTAATGAAATTAAACGTTTCCCTTCAAATTCAATCATCTTTGTATGTTTGATCCCTTTTAGGAATTAATAGAGTAAGACATCAAACATTGCATGACAAATTAGGCTTTGAAGCTAAAGCAGGGGTATGGATGACAAATCTCACTTTCTTAATTTTTTTAGGCCAGCTGTCCACCCCCTGATTTCTAATGCACTAAACATGTCTCTACTTGGACTACATTCTCAAAGACTAAGCATTTGCAAATGATCCGAGTAACTCGTATATTTGAGTTTGGGCAATATAGGCAATGCTGCCGGGAATCTCATGAGGTGGGGTGAAATTCTGCACTTACGAAGGACAGTAGACTTGCTTCCCCTTTTTTGTCCCTTTTTCTTTGGTGGATCCTCCATCTATCCAAACAAAGAGGACAAGGAGAAAGATGGCCAGCTTCTTGACACGCATCTTGGTCAACCCCTGAGCCTGAAAAGAGTCGAGAGAAAAGGAAAATGACATCTCTTCAACTGACTCATGCTTAACGCATTGACATCCGTGATCTCTCTCTCCAAATGTTCTCTTTTCCCCATCCAATGAACCTTGAAGATGATTCGCGCATATGGAGCAAGGCTACCACATTGGTTAGTTATATAAGACGAAAGGCCATTCTCCTAACCCATTGCAATCACAGTAGGCACATATTTGCATGCTCTGGTTTAAATCCCTTTCCTGTAGAAAATGTATGTTTCTGTCAGCAGACTGGTCCTCCATGGATATGACAGATTCTGTAACCAATATATTCTGATTTGATTCATACATTTGAGTGTATTCTTAATCTTATGGATCAGGTGGTTGGAGAAGAGTTGTGTGTTTGATTCCGACATAGGCCACCTACTGCATCCTGAATATGTATTCACATTTGTTATACTGTCATTTCATATACGAGTTTCTTCTTAATACCCATATCACAGCATTCTTAAAGTATAATATCAATGTCTTACTCTTGCTGAAATTGTTGGTTTGAAAGTACTTTTACTATATTTAAAGCACTAGTCAAAAGAAAATCTACAATTGTATTTATTGATGCCACCAACACAATTTAGACCCTTTATGACATTAAGATTTCGCAACCCAATCTTCAGACAGTTCCTCTGCCAGAATGAAGTTATTCCAGTTCATTGTCTAGTCTAGACACTGCTCCCTGCTGCTGCACAAGGAAATCCCTGTCTGCTCTTTGCCTCAACATTGATCATCATCAGTTCCAGGAGAACTGTGCCTGACTTCAGATCACTCTGTACTTCAGAACTAAAAAGCTCTGCTAGCTTATCTCACACATGATCATTGATTCCACACACATATGCACATTTATACCTACACACACCATGCATGCATGCACGCACACATATTACACCCACAGAGGGATCACTGCTAACCCAAGGTGAAATGTGACGTTTGTGCAGGTCCCCGGGACGTTGGGAGACGCTGTCACAACCGGGCCAATAGGGGCAACCCCCCCCCCCCCCCCCCCCCAATCCCGTACCTTAACCTAACCCAGTCGCAATTATGCCTAAACTTAACCGTAGAGTTCTTTCTGCTGTGCCTAAATTTAACACATGTCGTCAGAGCGTCAGTTTACCTGTAAAAAATAGTTTGTCTAAGGACGTCAGTACCTATCCCCTCATGTACTTCTTTGTGTCTGATCCAGAATTCCCCCTAATCATTATCTTCAAGTGACATATAACCTTGATTCTCTCTCTCTATCGCTCTCAAAGTTGTGCCATGACCAAATTGTGCTTTAGCTGGTATGCCCTGCATATTTCCTGAGCTTTTAGTCACTTTGCTTTGGCATCGTCTCTCCTGCCTTCGGAAAGTATTCAGACCCCTTGACTTTTTCCACTTTGTTACATTACAGCCTTATTCTAAAATGTATGGGTTTTTTTCTCTCATCAATCTACACAAAATAACCCATAATGACAAAGCAAAAACATATTTGCAGAAATACCTTATTCACATAAGTATTCAGATTCGAAATTGTGCTCAGGTGCATCCGGTTTTCGTTGATCATACTTGAGATGTTTCTAGTACTTGATTGGAGTCCACCTGTGCTAAATTCAATTGATTGGACATGATTTGGAAAGGTAAAAATCTCTATATAAGGTCCCACAGTTGACAGTGCATGTCAGAGCAAAAACCTATGCCCTCCCAGGCTTGTGTAATTTCCCTTCTCACTGAGAGAGGACTGAGGAGATGATCATTGCTGCTCTCCTAATATACTGTAACTAATATAAATTGAATGTTTGGGAAAACATTACAAGTGACCTCATAAAGCCCTGTTGTAAGAGTTCACCGCTGTCACTCCATTCTTACTGATCCATTCTTAGTGAGAGTAAGAGCCTTAAGAGCCTTAGTAAGAGCCTTTCTTTTCATAAAGAGTTAAATCCAAGTGTAAAGGCAGTGGCACAAGCACCCACATAGAATGCTTATAAGGTGTGTATAAGGTCAATAGGAATTCTGTTCAACCAACACAACCTCCTCCAATAGTCCTTTAATTGCACTATTGGATTTCTGACCTTGGAGGCATATTAATTGGATTTGCTTGTTACATACGTTGAGGATAAAAAACATTAAGAACACCTGCTCTTTCCATGACATAGACTGACCAGGTGAGAGCTATGATACCTTATTGATAAATTAATTAAATCCACTTCAAATCAGTGTAGATGAAGGAGAGGAGACAGGTTAAAGACAGATTTCTAAGCCTTGAGACATGGATTGTGTATGTGTTCCATTCAGAGGGTGAATGGGCAAGACAGAATATTTCGGTGCCTTTATTAAATGGGGTATGGTAGTAGGTGCCAGGCGCACTGGTTTGTGTCAAGAACTGCAACACTGCTGGGCTTTTCACACTCAACAGTTTCCCATGTGTGTCAAGAATGGTCCACAACCCAAAGGACATCCAGCCAACTTGACACCACTGTGTGAAGCATTGGAGTCAACATGGGCCAGCATCCCTGTGGAAGGCTTTCGTTGTGGAGTCAACCCATGCATCACTATTGTCTGCCAACAACACAGTGTCAGTGTTTCAAATCAAATCAAATTTTATTTGTCACATACACATGGTTAGCAGATGTTAATGCGAGTGTAGCGAAATGCTTTATAAACATAAAGTGGCATAGTTTAAAGTGGCTAGTGATACATGTATTACATAAAGATGGCAAGATGCAGTAGATGATATAGAGTACAGTATATACATATACATATGAGATGAGTAATGTAGGGTATGTAAACATTATATTAAGTGGCATTGTTTAAAGTGGCTAGTGATACATTTTTACATCATTTCCATCAATTCCCATTATTAAAGTGGCTGGAGTTGAGTCAGTATGTTGGCAGCGGCCACTAAATGTTAGTGGTGGATGTTTAACAGTCTGATGGCCTTGAGATAGAAGCTGTTTTTCAGTCTCTCGGTCCCTGCTTTGATGCACCTGTACTGACCTCACCTTCTGGATGATAGCGGGGTGAACAGGCAGTGGCTCGGGTGGTTGTTGTCCTTGATGATCTTTATGGCCTTCCTGTGACATCGGGTGGTGTAGGTGTCCTGGAGGGCAGGTAGTTTGCCCTCGGTGATGCGTTGTGCAGACCTCACTACCCTCTGGAGAGCCTTACGGTTGTGGGCGGAGCAGTTGCCGTACCAGGCGGTGATACAGCTCGACAGGATGCTCTCGATTGTGCATCTGTAGAAGTTTGTGAGTGCTTTTGGTGACAAGCCGAATTTCTTCAGCCTCCTGAGGTTGAAGAGGCGCTGCTGCGCCTTCTTGACAACGCTGTCTGTGTGGGTGATGTGTACACCGAGGAACTTAAAACTTTCCACCTTCTCCACTACTGTCCCGTCGATGTGGATAGGGGGGTGCTCCCTCTGCTGTTTCCTGAAGTCCACAATCATCTCCTTTGTTTTGTTGACGTTGAGTGTGAGGTTATTTTCCTGACACCACACTCCGAGGGCCCTCACCTCCTCCCTGTAGGTCGTCTCGTCGTTGTTGGTAATCAAGCCTACCACTGTAGTGTCGTCCGCAAACTGGATGATTGAGTTGGAGGCGTGCATGGCCATGCAGTCGTGGGTTAACAGGGAGTACAGGAGAGGGCTCAGAACGCACCCTTGTGGGGCCCCAGTGTTGAGGATCAGCGGGGTGGAGATGTTGTTACCTACTCTCACCACCTGGGGGCGGCCCGTCAGGAAGTCCAGGACCCAGTTGCACAGGGCGGGGTCGAGACCCAGGGTCTCGAGCTTGATGATGAGTTTGGAGGGTACTATGGTGTTAAATGCTGAGCTGTAGTCGATGAACAGCATTCTCACATAGGTATTCCTCTTGTCCAGATGGGTTAGGGCAGTGTGCAGTGTGGTTGCGATTGCGTCGTCTGTGGACCTATTGGGTCGGTAAGCATATTGGAGTGGGTCTAGGGTGTCATGTAGGGTGGAGGTGATATGGTCCTTGACTAGTCCTTCAAAGCACTTCATGATGACGGAAGTGATGCTACGGGGCGGTAGTCGTTTAGCTCAGTTACCTTAGCTTTCTTGGGAACAGGAACAATGGTGGCCCTCTTGAAGCATGTGGGAACAGCAGACTGGGATAAGGATTGATTGAATGTAACGGTGTTCCTCCTCCCCTTCATACGAAGAGGAGGAGTAGTGATTCGACCAAAATGCAGCGGGTTTTGAATACATAATGATTTATTAAATCAATCGACGAGACACGAAAACAAACACTGGGAAGGATTACAAACTAACAAAAAACGAATGTAGACTGACCTACACCATGAGTACTTACATAAAACACGAAGCACGTAGGAACAGGTACAGACTATAACAAACGAACGAACAAACGCTACAGTCCCGTGTGGTACGCAGACACAGACACGGAAGACAATCACCCACAAACAAACAGTGAGAACAACCTACCTTAATATGACTCTCAATTAGAGGAAAATGCAAAACACCTGCCTCTAATTAAGAGCCATACCAGGCAACCCAAAACCAACATAGAAACAGCAAACATAGACTGCCCACCCAAAACTCACGCCCTGACCATCACACACATACAAAACAACAGAAAACAGGTCAGGAACGTGACATTGAATATGTCCTTAAACACACCAGCCAGCTGGTCTGCGCATGCTCTGAGGACGCGGCTGGGAATGCCGTTTGGGCCTGCAGCCTTGCGAGGGTTAACATGTTTAAATGTTTTACTCACCTCGGCTGCAGTGAAGGAGAGCCCGCAGGTTTTGGTAGCGGGCCGTGTCAGTGGCACTGTATTGTCCTCAAAGCGAGCAAAAAAGTTATTTAGCCTGTCTGGGAGCAAGACATCCTGGTCCGCGACGGGGCTGGTTTTCTTTTTGTAATCCGTGATTGACTGTAGACCCTGCCACATACCTCTTGTGTCTGAGCTGTTGAATTGCGACTCTACTTTGTCTCTATATTGGCACTTAGCTTGTTTGATTGCCTTGCGGAGGGAATAGCTACACTGTTTTTTATTCGGTCATGTTTCCGGTCACCTTGCCCTGGTTAAAAGCAGTGGTTCGCGCTTTCAGTTTCACGCGAATGCTGCCATCAATCCACGGTTTCTGGTTTGGGAATGTTTTAATCGTTGCTGTGGGTACGACATCGTCAATGCACTTTCTAATGAACTCGCTCACCGAATCAGCGTATTCGTCAATGTTGTTGTTGGACGCAATGCGGAACATATCCCAATCCACATGATCGAAGCAGTCTTGAAGCGTGGAGTCAGATTGGTCGGACCAGCGTTGAACAGACCTGAGCGCGGGAGCTTGCTGTTTTAGTTTCTGTTTGTAGGCTGGAAGCAACAAAATGGAGTCGTGGTCAGCTTTTCCGAAAGGAGGGCGGGGGAGGGCCTTATGTGCGTCGCGGAAGTTAGTATAACAATGATCCAAGGTTTTACCAGCCCTGTTAGCACAATCGATATGCTGATAGAATTTAGGGAGTTTTGTTTTCAGATTAGCCTTGTTAAAATCCCCAGCTACGATGAATACAGCCTCAGGGTGTGTGGTTTCCAGTTTACAAAGAGTCAGATAAAGTTCGTTCAGGGCCATCGATGTGTCTGCTTGGGGGGGAATGTATACGGCTGTGATTATAATCGAAGAGAATTCCCTCGGTAGATAATGCGGTCGACATTTGATTGTGAGGAATTCTAAATCAGGTGAACAGAATGACTTGAGTTCCTGTATGTTGTTAGTATCACACCACGTCTCGTTAATCATAAGGCATACACCCCCGCCCCTCTTCTTACCAGAAAGATGTTTGTTTCTGTCGGCGCGATGCGTGAAGAAACCAGCTGGCTGCACCGACTCCGTTAGCGTCTCTCGAGTGAGCCATGTTTCCGTGAAGCAAAGAACGTTACAGTCTCTGATGTCTCTCTGGAATGTTACCCTTGCTCGGATTTCATCAACCTTGTTGTCAAGAGACTGGACATTGGCGAGTAGTATGCTAGGGAGTGGAGCGCGATGTGCCCGTCTCCGAAGCCTGACCAGAAGACCGCTTCGTTTGCCCCTTTTACGGCGTCGTTGTTTAGGGTTGCCGGCTGGGATCAGATCCATTGTACTGGGTGGAAGGCAAAACACAGGATCCGCTTCGGGAGAGTCATATTCCTGGTTGTAATGATGGTGAGTTGACGTTGCTCTTATATTCAGTAGTTCCTCCCGACTGTATGTAATGAAACCTAAGATTACCTTGGGTACCAATGTAAGAAATAACACATAAAAAAACAAAATACTGCATAGTTTCCTAGGAACGCGAAGCGAGGCGGCCATCTCTGTCGGCGCCTGAAGTACTATATTTTATATTTTTATGTTTGTGTTTGTGTGTGTGCAGGACTGCATTCTAGCCTCTTAAGCCCATCAGGAAATTGGGAGTGGAGGTTCTCTACCATCTTTGGTGTGTGTGTATACTGTACTTCCCCATTATTATAGCCACGCCAACAGAGATTCAAAGCTGACCTTTTAGGTGGAGCCACTCCTTTCTATCACACACGGTCTGATATCAAAGAAAAGCAAACTACAGTATGTGGTTTATGATCCGTGCCTTTGTATGTCTAGCCAAGAGGTATTACTGGTTTACATTTTAAGGTAAGACCCAGATGCAGACTGTGTCGAAGTAACAACGTTTATTACAACAGGGGCAGGCAAACGACAGGTCAAGGCAGGCAGGGGTCAGCAATCCAGAGAGGGTAAAGGTACAGGACAGCAGGCAGGCTCAGGGTCAGGTCAGGCATAGTTTGGTGATCCGGGGGAGAGGGGTGGGCCAGGAAACAGGAGACAAAGGGCTGTGAGACATGGGTTTAACTCTGGACACATGAAAGGTAGGATGTATACGAAGGGTACGGGGCAACAGAGGACGAACAGCAAAGGCACTAATGATCTTGGAGTCGGGGAGAAAGGTCTCGGATTCTGGGGGTGTAGCCGCGGGGCTATAGCGGCGTGCCAGCGCATCTGCCTTGACCTTCTTGGATACCGGTCGGTGCTGCGGAAGTGAAGTGGCCCGGGCCTTGCTGAACCCCTCCTGGAGGTCCTGGTACTCCGCGGGGCTGGTGGAGAGGTCCGGGGCAATTTCCAAGTCCCCAGGAAGATGTCCCAGGGCAGGCAGAGCTGACTTCAGGCCATGAGTGTGGCAGGACAGGCTCCAGCCCACGATAGCACCAGTAGCCCAGTCAATGGAGAGATTGTGTCGCTGGAGCGAAGAGAATCCCAATACCACGGTAACCTGCGGAGACTACACTAGCAGGAATTGGATTGTCTTGCTGTGGTTCCCTGACACTCGTAGGTTGATGGGGGTGGTATGGTGGGTGACCCGGCCTATAGAGCACCCGTCCAGCGCTCTAACATCCATGGGAATGGAGAGGGGTTGAGTGGGGATGCCCAGCTCGGACGCCAGGGTAATGTCTATAAGACACATCGGCCCCCGAGTCGATGAGTACCTCTGGAGAGACTTGGACTGGTCGCCCCACAGCAGGATGGCATGGAGAGGGGGAGTAAGGGGACAAGATTTTTTTTAAATTTTTTGACCCACCAGAGTACTCACTCCAACGAATGAGCTAGGTCTCTTGAAGGGACAGGTAGACACATAATGACCGGCAGTACCTCCAATACAGACAACTCTGGGTGTCAAGTCTGCGTACGTGTTCGACTGGAGACAGCTCAGCCATGCCGAGCTGCATCGGCTCGAGAAGAGGTGAATTGGCAGTCTCTTGGAGGAACTAGGGTAATCGGGGACGTAGACGCCGGGGACTTCCCGATTTCATCAGATGCAAGGTGGGATACTTGAGTGAGCGATTAGGACCACAATCAGACCTCTTCTCCCTCCTACGTTCCCGTAGCCGACCATCGATCCCGATGGTTAAAACGATGAGTGAGTCTAGATCAGCCGGTAGTTTTTGGACTGCAAGCTACCTCCGATAATCCATGCAGAAATGTGTCGAACAGCGCTTCTGGGTTCCAGGCACCCTCCGCTGCTACCGTGCGGAAGTCCATCGCATAGTCTGCCACACTGAGGGTGTCCTGCCGAAGCTGGAGTAACTTCCGGACAGCCTCTCTCCTGGACAACGTAGCCTCGAAAACCTTTTTCACTTCTGCCACGAATCTCTCCAGACTGAAGCTTACGGGCCAACTGTTGTTCCAAAATGTCCGGCACCCAGGCGAGGGCCCTCCCGGACATCAGCGTGATGAGGTACGCTATCTTAGAGCAGTCTGAGGGGAAGGAGGGCTGCAGCTCCATGACGAGGGAACACTAAGCGAGAAATGCCCGACAGGTGCCCGACTCTCCATTGAAGCACTCCGGGGGTGGTAAGCGGGGTTCCCGGGAAACCGTGGTGACGGCTCTGTTACCAGCTGGGTTACTGAGGGGCTGGGAGGTTAACGTCGTGGTTGGCTGCCTAGTAGACAACCCACAGAATTGCTCCCTCAATGTGTCCAATACTTAGTCGTGACATTCAGCCACGGCCTGGAACCTTTCCATCAGACCACGAAGCAACGCCTTGTGGCCAATGATGGCTTCTTGGGAGGCGAGGGAGTTGTGGATCTGGTCTGAGTCTGCTGGGTCAGTCATGGCCAGTTTGTACTATCACATTTTAAGGTAAGACCCAGATGCAGCCTGTGTCGAAGTAAAAGTGTTTTATAACAGGGGCATGCAAATGACAGGCCAAGATAGGCAGAGGTCAATAATCCAGAGAGGGTGTAAAGGTACAGGACAGCAGGCAGGCTCAGGTCAGGCAGAGGTCGGTGATCCAGAGTAGTGGGGCAAAGGTACAGGACGACAGACAGGCTCAGGGCAGGCAGAACGGTCAGAACCGAGAAACTAGAAAACAGGGACACAAAACGCTGGTAGGTTCTACGAACAAAACGAACTGGCAACAGACAAACAGAGAACACAGGGGATAATGGGGAAGATGGGCGACACCTCAAGGGGGTGGAGACAATCACAAAGACAGGTGAAAGTCTACCTGTGGTTTTCCCCTTGCTCCTGTCTTTTTCTAGTTTTCCCGGTTTTGACCATTCTGCCGGCCCTGAGACTGCCTGCCGTTCTGTTCCTTGTCACACCACCCTGGATGATTGACCTCTGCCTGCCCTGACCCCGAGACTGCCTGCCGTTCTGTACCTTATGGACTCTGATCTGGATTACTGACCTCTGTCTGCCCTTGACCTGTCATTTTGCCTGTCCCCTGTTCTACTAATAAAGTGTTGTTACTTCGACACTGTCTGCATCTGGGTCTTCTCCTGAAACATGATACTTCCCAAAACAAAAATAACTGTCCAGATAATTCTACAATGTTTTTCTTTGTCTAATTAATTTAATTAAACTGCCATGTGTGTAGATAACCCTGTAGTGGGCCAACAATACAGTCCTCAATTGCTAATTGTCATTAAATCTGGAGAGAAACGTAATGGGGATGTATTACCATCTACTTTCTTTTGCTTTAATGAGCTACAAATGTGCATGCTGAGAATGTTGTGGTAATGCTAGATAAAACTTAAATCTAACATTTTCTAAATGTTATTGAAATTTTCTGAGGACCTGCAAGACAGGGTTAAATGTATATTGTGTGAACATGAATGGAATATTATGTAAAATCAAAATAAAATATGCATGAACGTCATAAAAACGTACATTTATGGGAATGTTCTGTGCAACCTATGTGAATATCACAAGAATACTCTTGCAACATCCCAGATAACTTGAAATGTTCTGGGAACCTTTAAAACACTTAGACCAGGTGTTTTGTCAACAATCTTACATTATAGGATTGTCCTCTACAACCTAACTTAAACATTGTATGAATGTCATCACAATTGAGCATATTTTGTGTATTGGGAACCTATTTCTTGTAATGTACCCATACTGTTCCCACAACCCTAATTAAATGTTCTGGGAACCTTTAAAGAACTCAGGAAGGCCCTTCTGTCATCACTCTTGCAACATCAAAGGAATGTTTGTGCACCCTGAAACAAACATTATCTGAATGTCAGCACAACTGAACAGTTTTAGTGTTTTGGGAACATACTGTATCTGGTGTCATATTCCCACAATGTTACCAAAACCTAAATAAACATTCTGCAAACCTTTGAAAGAACAGACAAACTGTGTTCTGTAAACATTCTTGTAACATCAGGTGAATGTTCTTTGCACTCTAAAATAAACATTGTAGAATAATTTTCACAACTGAACTTTTTGTGTTTTGGGAGTATATCTTTTGTGATGTCCAGACTGTTCGCACAACCTAATGAAACATTCTGGGAACCTTGAAAGAACCGATTAATTGTGTTCTAGGAACATCAGATGGATATTTTATACAAACATTCTGTAATCATCAGCATGACTGAACAGTTTTATGGTATGGGAACATTTGCCACGACATAACACATGTTCTAGGAACTTTCACAGAATCAATTTTGGTTTGCTGGGAGGGCTTCAGTTCATTTTTTATTCAATGATTCTGGGGATGATTGGACAGGTTCCCCACTTTAGTCCCTGTAATATTGGTGGGATTGACTGGGATTGACAGGCCATGCCATTTGCATATACAAAATCATTCACATTAGCTGAATTATGATTAATGATTTATATCGGAGTGCATGGTTCTAATGTTATAATCAATTAAATTACTTTGGAGTACAAAGCTACTTCTGTGTTTGAGAAAATGTTCAATTTTCAACGGTGTGCCATTCCAAAAATTTGTCAGTAGGGTTTAGCAAATCTTATGTGGTATTATATCTGGCAAGCAGGCCATATTCTGCTCTCAGTAAGTAAGGACTTTGTGTGGACACGTTCTGTGAATTAATGAAAATAAAGCCCTTGACAGAGGTAGAGGTATACCACTTCGCTGGTTTGAGAGGCCTTCATTTAGCCCTGAGGATTTGGTTTTCAAAAGGTGATTCACAGCTGTTCAGTTGAAATTCTAAGGTAGGTGTGTGTATGCGTGTGTGTTTGTGTGCACGCGCATGTGCATGAAACATGTGTGTGCCTGTCTAGTTATTCGGAGTAACAACAGCGAGAAATATGATAGGGAGTTTGACAGGGACAAGCACTTACCATGTGGCAAATAGTGCTGACAAAGAGGATGAAGACTTGAATGATGATTGAGGTGGCAAAGGCACCAGCAGAAGAGGATCATATTCCTATATGCTGTAGATGCAAACTAAGGCTGAAGACGTTGAGAGGGAAATGGATCAGTGGTGATGACCTACCAAGACACTATTTAGATCTCAACCAGACAAATCGTTTTGGTAGTTTTCTCAATGACAAATGGGACTTATTTAGAGAAAGATGCATAGTGTAGTAAAAAGTGGATTCTTGACGCCTTAGAGAGAGGGCTGTTGACTGATAGGTCTAGCTAAGGCTGTTGGTACGCAGGTTTTTCTAAGAACGCTAACATGCACATAATTGACGTTTTCCTAGTTGCTGAGTTCTCCCTTTCGTTATTGATCACTTGCTTTTTTCTCTCGTTATCTCTTCTTTGTCTCACACTCCATCACAAGCCCCCCCCCCCCCCCCCCCCCCCCCACCACCACACTCTTAGGCTGGGATTCAGTCCAATCAAGGGTTATAGGCATTTCCATTTTTAAAGGCATTTTTCGATTGAGTCGACATATGAAGAGTTTACCGTGCCGTACATGCCTAGCATATTGGCAGTTTTTACTTCTTGTATCAGAATACAGGGGGAACACATTACAAACAGTTATGAAAATCGAATCCCACTTTCCTTATATTTGATTGGATTCTGTAACTATATGACATACACGACTCTTCTTTGCGATTATAAATTGCCCATGATTAATGGTCTGCAATACCAGATCCATTGTCAGCCATTGGTCATGACTGAGATGCAGCTTCAGGGGCCACCAACAGGGGGATCTAGCCTCAAAGCAAAACACCAATATATCACCGCTGGAGGACATTAGCAACCGCGACATACTGTAAGATTCAAAGGGGTCACAGTTTTGGTTTTATGTGTAGATCAACATCTGACTTTGAAGGTGCTCTAATGAACAATTTAGTGATTCTTTCTTTGTAGTTTCAAATGGTGCTATGTTTTTTTCATTCATGCAATTTTGTTATTTTACTACAGCATTGACATGTATGTCTATATGCAGAAGGCATTATAACATAGAGCATCTTTAACTATGCTGGCATGACATGGTACAGTAACCATGCCCGTAATCACAGACTATCAGCGATACAATTTGGTGTCAAAGCCTTTAATAAATTATGTAGGGGCCTTTTAAACTCTTCAACGAGATTACATATGTCATTTTTTAAATGACTGGGATACCTGACCACCTACCTATAAAATAGACACGTAGACAAAAATGGACAAAAAAAAAATCTCTCACCAGTTTATGGTAATGGCTCAGCGGAGCATTCGAAAGCTGAGGCTGGTAAAACATTTTTCACCATACAAATGAAGTCATCAGAATAGCATAAACCGAACCTCAAGGTAGGGGGGTCATGCACCCCAAAAAGCTGACGAGGCACAAATTACATGAGGATGGCTGTGGGATGGAAACAACTTTTTCCTGCAATCTAGAGCCATTGAGTCTCTGTAAAAAAAACTATTATGGTTATTGTTCTGCATACCTAAGCATACAGTACCTCTTGAACTGTCTGTATTCTCCTGACTAGTGGTTCTTTTTTAAAAGAAACAATATATGCCCCTCTGCATCTCTGCTAAGATCTGGGTAAAAGATTGAAATGAATGTGAGCCTTATTCAGTACATTTAGTTATTGCTTGCTTTTCTAGTCTACCAACCTTGCCAGCAGGCATGCCAGCTAAGATAGTTAGACAACCTAGCTACTCTAACTTGATTGATAGCCTGAAATAGCTTCTTGGTAGCTAGTTACTGTATGAGGTTGGGAGATTGGGAACCTACTGTATCTGAGCTAGCTAAAGTCATCTTCATAAAATTGCTAGGTGGCTTGTACTGTTACACAGAAGAACACAGATGTTATGTATTATTTTGTATTATTATAATAAAAAATAAAAAAATCTAAACAGGACAAATCTGAGGAGGCACGTGCCCCTGTGCCCCCTATGGGCATGACGCCCTTGCCTCGAGGTATGATGATGTACTACGCTTGAACACTGTGTAGCAATGTCCATTCATAAAGTTTCCACTTGAATTCACCTCTAACAAAATAATATCTCACATTCACCGTGACGAACACATAACGTAATATGGGTGATGGGGAATTTGTTAGTTTGGCGGTGTGCGTCCTAAAAAGGCAACTCGACTGTAATGGGATTTAGCTCCGCTAACGACAGTGAATTTTCTGTTGCATACATTTCCATCCCTCCTGTCTGGCATTTCTTTGTACGCTTGCAGTGACCAAAAAGTCTCTCTTGTTTCTAATTTCCTCTGTTTATGATTTTTTTTTGTATCAAACCCTCTGTGTTTCACGAGACCACCATGGAAGCAGCAATCGAATGTGGACAGGGAGACAAAATACCAAGATTTCACAGACAAAACCTCCAGGGGTGAAAGAGTGTGTGCCTGTGTGTGCCTGCCTGTGTGATAGAGAAAGAGGGGAGGGGGGGGTGTGTGAGTGTGTGCATGCTTGCATGCGTGTGCTCATGCATGGGTGTGTGTGCACGAGAGAGAGAGAAAAGAGAGAGATAGGTTGTATGTGTTCGTGTGTGCATGCTTGAGTGTGTGCATATGCATGTGCACGAGAGACATAGAGAGAGGTTGCATGTCTGCTTGTGTGCATGCTTGATTCTGTGTGTGTGTGTGTGTGTGTGCAGAGAGAGAGAGTGAGAGAGAGAGAGAGAGAGAGAGAGAGCGAGAGAGAGAGAGAGAGAAAGAAAGATTCCACAATGTGAAGTGTTGACATCTGCTGCAGGCTTTTGCAGGGGTGGAATGTGATACTCTCCTTTACACAAAGGGACTTGGCCCTTGCAGCAGGCAAAAGAGGACCTCTATGTGCCACTCTTCCTGGGGGCAACACACCAACCGGTGTATCACAGTCATGCAATCTCTCATCCGCCATTATTTTGGATTAAAAACATTCAAACCTTTCAGGTGGAGCCATCTTTAAGATTTCCTTTCGCCTTCCTTTGAGGCGGTAATATCTCAGAAATGTGAGACAAGGCTAAATTGCTCTGCCATTGCATCATGTGTCTTGGTGAATAGGTTCAATGTGTCTGCAACTTCCTTTGATTGTTTTGTCTACTGGTAGACTTACACAGGGACACACACACACACACACACTTTCCACTGACAATGAGATGAGAGTAACCACATAAAAAGCACATGATGAGGTACAGCTTTGAATTGCAGAGCAGAAATTGGGAACATAAGGGGGAATGGTAACAGTGGTGTCTACAGCTTTGATATGGCAAATTGAGCGTTCTTAAACATTTCCCCAAATAGGCATTTGGCATTGTTTTACCTTCCCCATTATGAAAAGTTCTGGGCAATGATGGCGAGATTAAGGAATGAGTCCAGGTTGTGTTACAGTATTCACATTGCTGAAATGGGAAAGTTATTCTGTAGCCTACAGTGCCTCTGCCAATATTAAAATGATATTAAACCTTAATGGCATGATATCACAAGGAATTAGCATAAAAGCAAGTGGTACGACAACAAAGAGGGGAAAAGAGGACTCATTTATTTTGTACATTACTTTGCATTGTGGTCTATTGTGTTAACATAGCTTTTTTTTACATTGACTCTAATGTGACATTTGTGGATGCTGTATTTATGAAAATCTGGTTTATTTAATTTATGATGTGATCATAATATAGATTATTTATCTAATTTACAGTAGATAAGAATGAAATGAATTGTTAAATACAGGTACAATGCATTACACATTATGGACACACATGGTTTGTTATTGTAGACAATACTTTGTCAGGGAATTATGAAAAAAAATAACAGAAGGATCAGTTTAATGACTTCACAGATGTGGGGAGTGTAAGAAGTTATTCTAACACCATGCACCAGGAGAGCTGCAGCAACTAAATAGTTAACTTCCTGGGGAGTTTCCTTTGGTAAGAAGTTTACTTATGTATAGCACCTGTTGTGTCGTCAGTTGGCAGTCTGCGTCTCCAAAAATACAGTTACGGTAGTCCCAGTTTTAGCGACAGCTAATCGCTCCAGTCTCCAGCAACCTCACCAAACAACTGGAGTCATGTGTGCTCTGCAATATCATCCACTTTACAAATTGTATCAAATTGCGCTGCACACTCGTGGTATCTGCGATGAATGTGAAGTTTATTCTAATGCCTGCTAATCTTTGGACTGGAATTACAGACGGCAGAGATTTTGGAAACTGAACGTCGCGGGCAGGCTACAGTATCGCACGTCTCCTTGGGCAAAAAAGTTGTACATTTCAGCATTTACGCAATATTTCACTCAATATGTAACTAATGTTTCATTTGATGGAACTTCAAGCTGGATATGTACATTATTTCAAGCGCAGCAACGATTTTCTAACGTCCAAGCAAATTGTCCATAAAGGCAACAGGTGCGCATCCTAACCAATAAGACTAGCGCAAAACGGCCATTAGTTTCAACGTTTTCCTATTGTGGATATTACAGGATTTTTATGACGTACATTGTTTTTCTCAAAGGACTCAGTTTTTGAGTCTATGTGGATTTTACTCTGCGTTTATCCGCTGCAAATGTCTCCAAAACAGCATTGGTGTCGTCCAAACAACTGTTGTGCATGGTGATAGAAAACGTCCCGTGAACAGTGCATTGTAATCGCTTTCTGCCACTAATCCAAATGATCCTTCCATTATTAATCCTACTTGTATCGCTTCTCCAAAAACATGGCTCAGAAGCTGAATCAAGTCACATCAGCAAATTCCAACAACCAAGTTTAAAGGAACAAAACGGTAAGTTGCGTGTTTTGGAATGTGTGTAGAGTTGCATTGCTGCTCATAAACTAATGTGCTTTGTGAGAGGAGCAGGTTAAAGCTACATCTTGCTTGAGTTTAAACAGCAATAAATAAATTATTCAGTTCAAACACCATTATCCGGGATAGGAAGTGGAAATTACCTTTTTAAGTGTGCCCATGTGTGTTTAAAGGGGGAAAACCCTCTGAAGTGTCTTGTTCCCTGAGAGGTTTTCTCTATGATCATAAAAGGCTCCATTCATTCAGTGGTAGGCACTCCAGGTGATGTCATTTACTTACCCTTTGAACCCCACTGATTTAGACTGTCAAATAAAACAATTATATTTAGTAATTTCCCAGTTTTAAAGTAAAAAAAACATGGTCAAACATACATTAATTATTTATTCTTTCCAGCATGTGCAACTTGGAATCAAGCTGTGTGTGTGTGTGTGTGTGTGTGTGTGTGTGTGTGTGTGTGTGTGTGTGTGTGTGTGCGCGCGCGCGCCCGCAAGTGCATAAATAGCCTATGCGCTTGCACCTAGGTAGTGTTGCAGTTAATTGAGCATTATTTGATGAAGCATACACGACGCGACCTCGCAATGTACTCTGCCCATCCTTAATGTATTCTATGTAAACAGTTTGCAGGTTTTTGCTTTACACTGATACTGAATCACTTTCTCTAAAACTTTGTTTATTCTACACTTAGCAGCATCCTTACCAAGTCATTACAAACCCAAAGTCGTTTTCTAATGCAGAGCCCCCTCGTGCTGTGGCAGTTCATATGGCACTCTACTTTAAGCTTCAGTAGTCGTTGTCTTCTTCTACCGTCATCCCAAACAGCTCATTTGCATATTTCACATTCCTGCATGCGGCTCCGGCTCTTCTATCTGCATTTAACCAGAGATCTGTGTATAATGATGAGATGCTCATGTCTCCGCCCTAACAATAGGCAGGCGACAAGCATAGGTCTGCATATTAAGCCCATAGAAACCCATTGGGCCTATTTTGGTGAGAGTGAAACCTCTCGCTTCACCACTTCATTTCTGATTTAACTACTTGTTAGCGTATGGAGGTCAAGGGCGGGAAGTGTCGTCCTTCTGTTGGGCCCTGTGGGGCCCCTGATCAAAGCCTCGCCCCAGGATCCCCATCTAATCAATCTGGCCTTGGAGAAAAACAAGTGGGGTGTTGAACCATAAAACCTGCTCTTAACCCTCCCGTTGTCCTCCTATTATGCCTAGCACACAGTGTCCCCCCCGGGTCACCCTGTCCCGTCTTGGCTAAAGGCCCAGTGGGCACAAGTGTGACAGTATGGGTGTGAACAGCCTTTGCAGATGTATTTCTTACACCTGCAGCACGCTGTGTGTGTCTTGGCGTCCTTCTTGGGTGGGCAGACCTGACACCTCTTCCTCTTACTCGCCCCCAGCGGGGCGGCCGGGGCGGCGGCGGCGGCCGGGCCGGCGGCTCGCTCGCGGGCCTGCGGACGAGCCTCGGCGGATACACGCTCGCCCCGTATGACTTTGACAAGTGCGGACGCGGCTTCGGTGCGGGGGAGACGCTGCCTTCTTTGGATCAAGGGCTTCACGAGCGCCTTTCCGAGCTGCTCCAGGAACACCCTCCTCTTGTTCCGCTTCCCGGGCATCCAGTCGGGGTTGATCTCTCGCCATATGACAAAGGCGTTGTAGGAGGACACGTCGAGGATGTTGTGGAAGATGACCAGGGGCCAGCGGGCGGTCATCCGTCTGCAGCTGTAGGTCCCGACCACCTTGTCTAGGTTGTCCACGCCGCCCTTGTTGCAGTTGTAGTCTAGGATGAGGGCCGGCTTCCGGTCTCGGCGATCGCTGACGTCGGGCTCCGCGTGCCGCGTGCTCAGAAGCAGCACGTTCTTATTTCTCTTTGCCAGGTAGGACACTAGAGTGGCGGTGGGCGTGAAGGCGAACCTGGAGGACGAGACCTGTCTGCCCTTGGACTGGAGCAGCGCGGGAGGGAGCTCGGGCTTGTTCTTTCGCACCGTGCCCACCATGGTGAGGTTCCTCTCGAGGAGCCGCTGCCCGAGTTCGTAGGAGGTGAAGAAATTGTCACACGTGACGTTGTGACCGGCCGGCAGTCCCTCGGTCAGATCGAGGACGACGCGCGCGCCCTGGTTCTTCTCGGGGCATCCGCCGGCCGCCTTGCCGGTGTACACTTGCATCTTCCAAGCGTAGCTGGACTTGGCGTCGCAGGCCACCCACGACTTGATGCCGTATTTGGCCGGCTTGCTGGGAATGTACTGTCGGAAAGGACAGCGTCCTTGAGGGGAGGGAGAGGAGAGGGAGAGGAGAGGGAGAGGAGATTAGCAGGAGATTAGCAGCGTCATGAGTTACCGGCTCACCATCGGGGCGCACTGCGTTTACGTTACACGCAGCCGCCGCCGCCGCCCGTGCCACTGCCCATTGCTACTGCTGCCCATTGCTACTACTGCCGATTGCTACCGCTGCCCGTGCTACTACTGCCCGTGCTCTCTACGCTACGCGTACATACACAGATACATTGACTGCTACCGCTCTCTATGCACAGATACATAGACTGCCCGTGCTCTCTACGCTACGCGTACGTACACAGATGCATAGACGGTACCTCTGAACGGGACCAGTTGTTCGTCCACCGTCACTTCGGGCCCCGGGTTGTAGAGGGCCTGCAGCCGCTCCTCCCACAGGTCCCACACCTCTCTCACGGCCGCCAGTCTGTCGGTGGCGAGTCTCGCGGGTCTCGACTGGCGGTCGTCGAATCGCAGCAGCCTCGAGTACTTGTGAAACGCCTTGAGCGGCATGGTGGCGCGGAACACGGTCCTGCCGCTCTCGGCGTCCCACAGGCTGGCCGCGGCCTCGCCTCGGGACCTGTAGACGCCGGCTAGGATCAGCAGCCCTACGTAGGCGCGCAGGTCGGTGGAGTCCATGGGTCGCCAGCCGTCTCCGTATTTTCTCACCCCCTGCAGATTGGTCATGTCCACGATGATCCTTTCTATCGCCGGTGTGACAAACAGCCGGAAGGCGGACTCGATGTCGAGCGCTCGCGACGCGGCGTAGGCCGTGGGGCCCGGCGTCACGGCGGGGCAGGGCGGGCGGATGGCGCGGGGTCGGTCCGGGCCGCGATAGGCCGCGGAGGACCATTTGATTTTGCCGTTTTTCGACAGCAACGTCTCCCTTTCTCGCTCTGGCTCTCTGGCTCTGTCTGGCTCTCTGTCTCGCTCTCGGGCAGCGGCCGCGTCTCCCTCCGGCTCTTCCTCCGGCTCTTCCTCCGGCTCTTCCTCCGAAGAGGAGCACGACCGCGAGGCCGAGTCGTCTCCGTAGTCGTCCGCGTCGCGCTCGGGGTTGTATTCCTCACCGTCTTCATCTTCCGAAACGTCCTCCTCTTCGGAATCGCAGTAGTCTTCTTCGTCTTCTTGGTCGACGCTGGAGGATATCTGTTCCAGGACCTGAGCCGCGCTGAAACCGGGACTGCGAGGCGTCGTAGGCGGAGGCAACACGCTCGACGGGGTCGTATTCCTCGTCGCCGTCGTCCTCGTCGTCGTCCTCATCATCGTCCTCATCTTGTTCTTCTTGTTGTTGTTGTTGTTGTTCTTGTTCTTGTTGTTGTTGTTGTTCTTCTTCTTCTTCTTCTTCCTGACAATATTAGTAGGCTCTCTACGCCCTGCTTACTGTCGTAGGCGGAGGGCTCACGCTCGGCGGGGTCGTATTCCTCCTCGTCGTCCTCCTCGTCGTCGTCCTCTTCTTCTTCTTCTTCTTCTTCTTCCTGACAATATTAGTAGCCTCTCTACGCCCTGCTTACGGTGGCCACGTGAATGGGACGAGGCACGCGAATGGACGAGGCGCGTGGTCGGCCCTGCCTGCTCCTTCGGCCCTTCGGCCCTTCGGCCCCTTGGCCCCTTCGGTCCCATCCGGGACGCTCGGCTGGCCTACCCGCGTGATAGCACCGAGGTCGTGCACAGAGTTGATGGGGACAACTGGTCCCTGCCGGGGTCACTCCGACCCGGCCCAGACAGAGGGGAACAACTCCTAACACAGGCCCCGGGTCACTCCGACCCGGCTCAGACAGGGGTAGGAGGGGAGGGCTTACAACATACACCTTGCTAACGCCGCAGGGGTCACTCTGACCCCAGGCCCCCGGAACAGAGGGGAACAACTCATAACGCAGGGCTTACAACAGGGCTCGGGTCACTGTGACCCGGCCCAGACAGGGGTAGGAGGGTTACAACATACACCTTGCTAAACGCTGCCGGGGTCTCTCTAACCCACACAGACACTGGGAATCGACTCGTAACGCTGGCCGGTGGTCACTCTGTCCCGCCGAGGCAAGGGGAAGGTTGTCTAACAACAGCCATACCCGAAAGACACATTTTCCACAACCAAGGGAAAGTAGTTTGTAGGGGGGCGTTTTTAGATTCGATATCCAAACTCACACGGGGCCCAAGGGCCCGTTGGGGACAGAGGGCCGTATTCGACACAGGCCCTTGCCCGGAATGTTGAGCGTGTCAATTTTGGGGCAGGACCTTTTACTAGTATCCAGCAGGTGGTGGTGTTGGGTCACTGTGACCCGGCCTGCCAGGGTCTCTCTGACCCACACAGACACGGGGGAAGCGACTGGTAACGCTGCCGAGGGTCACTCTGACCCCTCTGACGTCACTATGACCCCGCCCACACAGGGGCAGGGGCAGGAGGGTTACAACATACACCTTGCTAACGCTGCCGGGGTCACTCTGACCCACACACAGACACGGGCAATCAACTCGGAACTGCCCGGGGTCGCTCTGACCCGCCGAGACAACGGGAGGGTTATAACCAGTCAAACTGATGATATATAGACATTTTGACAATTCTTTCCATTTTTTTTTTTACAAATTAGAATTTTCAGTTTTTAATAATTTTTTTATGCAATTGCATTTTGACACTGGTCCGTAAGTGTTTTTGCTCCGCGAAAGAAGCAGAGATGACAGAACCAACATCAACTAGATGGAAGCATTCATTCTATCATTTATTACATTATTCTGGTGAGCAAGGGTTTATTTAGTTTTCTACGGCAACATACTGTATATTGGCAGAAGAGAAGCTGTATGTATCTAGTTATAGACGAGTTGACTAAACACAAAGCCGACCAAAATGTTGGAAATTACAATCAGAAACCTCTTTATCTGTCAAATCATTCTGCTGTCTCTGACTGTAACCTACAGCGCATTTTCTCTTTTCAGGGAAGGGAAAGGGGATATCTCGTCAGTTGTATTAGCGGGATAAGGTTGGGTACGGGCCTCATTTTCACTTCATCACATAGTACATAGTCGGCTGGTTGTGGATGGGTTATTAGTAATTGCGGGCAGGTGTGGATGAGCAAACGGCTGACCCGCGCACCACTAACACACACACACACACACATTATTGCAAGCATGCATGCCCCCCCCCTCACATCCCCACCATTTCCACTCTACCAGCTGGTTACATCTACTCTACTAGCTGGGTGGTCTTCCCTCACCCACTCTCTTTTTCTTCTCTCACTGCTAGTTTGTATTTTCCCACAGTGCCCCAATCCACTCCGCTTCACCCAGCCCAAAAGATTAGCACATTAAAAATGCTTTCCCCCACTAATACAGTCCAATGTTCATCTCCCCAGTCAGTTCTCCCTCTACTTGCTCCCCATCTGTCAAGACTTAGCCTCTGCTGAGTCCCCCAACAACCGGATGTTCCGGTTTTGGGGGGAAATGTAATGAGAGCCTGTGACACGACTTCCACTTTTGGACGTTAACAAGGCGACACTCCATCTTAACCCCTCCTCCACATTTACTAGATTGGTTGAACAGTGCAGAAGAGAACCTCCTCCAACATTTGTCTTCTCGTCAAGACCAGTATGTTGGGGATCAAGTTTCAGGCGCTTGTTTTACGCCTGCTATGTTAGGTTAGTCTAGACTTGACATTAGTATTTTCCTTATAAGTCACCTGACAAGGTGGCACTAGCTGTTGTAAGAACGACAGTGTCTGGATAGGATGATGTTTAGTTTTGAACCTGTCACACTCTCAAGTACTGAAGCTT
The DNA here is from genome assembly GCF_045679555.1 of Salvelinus alpinus. Classification (NCBI taxonomy): domain Eukaryota; kingdom Metazoa; phylum Chordata; class Actinopteri; order Salmoniformes; family Salmonidae; genus Salvelinus; species Salvelinus alpinus. Next base: position 48,729,379 of record NC_092092.1, on the reverse strand, counting down.
GGCTGCTTGACTGCTTATTTCCGATCCCACATCGGATGCCCCACACATGTATTTTCATGTCACTCAGGGCTAAAAGCTCGGAGTCACTCCTTAAGCTTACTGTGTTTGTGATGATCTACTGTAATGTGTACTGTGTATACAAAGGGTTGGATGGGGAAATCTGTAAAAAAAATACTAAAGTAGCACCACCCTTTTCAGTGATGTTGCACTCCTCTAGAGTCTGGAGCGCCCAAAAACAAAGCTTTCATGTGCAAATGGAAGGCTGGGAAATAAATATGCAACTCCGTCTCTGCTCATGCACAATAAAGGCGTCGCTTGCATTAAGAATTTATTTCCGGAGCCGACAAAAAAGCTTTTAAGAGCGGGAGGAACAGTCTTTTTCAATCATTCAGCACTCTCCATTGTCTCTGAAATGATGAAATAGAGGCCCTAATTCTGCAAATAATGTAGCTTTGCGGTATTCATGAACAGATTTTGGGGGGAAAGAGTTTTAGAAGTCTGAATCCCCATCAGCTCTATCTCCATCTAGCTCATACTTAAATTCAAGGACACTGACATTTTTAAATACATTTTTCAAGTCAGTTTAACCAGTCAATACCATTTAAGAAACAATTGCAACTAACAGACAATAATTACATTTATTTGCATAATTGTGGTTCTGCATGTTCTGTTCCCAGGTTGTCTGTCACTCTATCCTGTCCCCTGGATCCGACCCTGTTTCCCATGGTTACGCAGCGCTGTAAGATGCAGCTGGAGAGCTGTGAGTAACTGATAATGACTCAGTTTTACATTACCATATATGGTATCCGTTAGAGAAGGAGCTAGAATTCATGTAAAAGGAATTTTTCAGTTAGAGACAAGGGTATTTTACAAATGTTCCATCCTGAGAATAAATCACTTTTCCCCCGGTTAACCCGGTACGTTCCGCCAAAACCGTAAGTGTCATTAAAAAGCATTATAAAGCATATAAATAAGCCTATGTCTGGATTTGATTAGAGCTGTGATCGAAAATTCAAGCCTGATGCTACCGGAGTCTGATGAGCCATACAATAAATATATTTAATGAGACCAAGCCCAAAAAAGCCCAAATGATTGTGCCGTTATCCATTAAATACCGTATATGTTGTAGGCTACTGCACATTACGCACAACAGAAAAACATAAAAGCCCATAGATGTAGCTGGCTATATGCTCTCTTGTGTAAATAAATGAAACTACTGTAGCTCCAGTAGGCTAATATTTTTCAGTGTGAACTGTATTACTGTACTATATTGTATTATATGGACTGGAATTATGCACATTGTTCAAACCATGACAAAGCATGGAGAGAAAGAACATGGGATTCTGGTGCAGCACATGCAGCCTACATAGTTACAAGTATAGGTTAGCAAATTTTATTTTAATTTTGAAATATAATAGGGCCTATTTGTATAATTAGTAGGCTGACATATATACCTTTCATAATATTTACCCTTAATGTTATTAGCCTAGTAGGCTCTTTTTTTTATTATTGCTTCATTCCTTCCTTGCTTTCAACAGTTAAATTAAATAAGGTCCGTTGTTCTTATCTTCATCATTCCAACAACATCCATGAATATTATAGGACTAGAATTAGATGGAGCAGGCTTTAACTTCTCTTCACGAAGGTTCAATATTTATGGGTCTGAATAAAAAAAACGCTATAGCCTAAAGCCATCGCATGTTCGCTCTTCTTTCAAAGCACCTGTGATTTCTATTGGCTGCTGTTTTTAACATTCAGCAAACAAGAGCTTGCGCATCTCTTTGAATAGTCTTTTGGTATAAGAAATGCTAAAAATGTCCAGCACGCTACTCTAGTCTAGCTTTTCCTGCATGGGACTCCAAGAGCTAAGGAGTGTTTTTTTAAGGAGAGAGGCCAGCGGAGCACAGGTGCATGCATATTGCTCAAGAGACAGAGGCTATCAGTTAGAAGCTTATTATGCATAACCCATCATTAATTAGATAAATATAAGGCTAATACTGAATTGAATGTATTACCTGAAAGAGGTAGGCTAGGACACATACATAGGGCATAGGGTACATAGGGCTATACAGTGGGGCAAAAAAGTATTTAGTCAGCCACCAATTGTGCAAGTTCTCCCACTTAAAAAGATGAGAGAGGCCTGTAATTTTCATCATAGGTACACTTCAACTATGACAGACAAAATGAGAAGAAAAAAATCCAGAAAATCACATTGTAGGATTTTTTAAGAATTTATTTGCAAATTATGGTGGAAAATAAGTATTTGGTCACCTACAAACAAGCAAGATTTCTGGCTCTCACAGACCTGTAACTTCTTCTTTAAGAGGCTCCTCTGTCCTCCACTCGTTACCTGTATTAATGGCACCTGTTTGAACTTGTTATCAGTATAAAAGACACCTGTCCACAACCTCAAACAGTCACACTCCATACTCCACTATGGCCAAGACCAAAGAGCTGTCAAAGGACACCAGAAACAAAATTGTAGACCTGCACCAGGCTGGGAAGACTGAATCTGCAATAGGTAAGCAGCTTGGTTTGAAGAAATCAACTGTGGGAGCAATTATTAGGAAATGGAAGACATACAAGACCACTGATAATCTCCCTCGATCTGGGGCTCCACGCAAGATCTCACCCCGTGGGGTCAAAATGATCACAAGAACGGTGAGCAAAAATCCCAGAACCACACGGGGGGACCTAGTGAATGACCTGCAGAGAGCTGGGACCAAAGTAACAAAGCCTACCATCAGTAACACACTACGCCGCCAGGGACTCAAATCCTGCAGTGCCTGACGTGTACCCCTGCTTTATCCAATACATGTCCAGGCCCGTCTGAAGTTTGCTAGAGAGCATTTGGATGATCCAGAAGAAGATTGGGAGAATGTCATATGGTCAGATGAAACCAAAATAGAACTTTTTGGTAAAAACTTAACTCGTCGTGTTTGGAGGACAAAGAATGCTGAGTTGCATCCAAAGAACACCATACCTACTGTGAAGCATGGGGGTGGAAACATCATGCTTTGGGGCTGTTTTTCTGCAAAGGGACCAGGACGACTGATCCGTGTAAAGGAAAGAATGAATGGGGCCATGTATCGTGAGATTTTGAGTGAAAACCTCCTTCCATCAGCAAGGGCATTGAAGAAGAAACGTGGCTGGGTCTTTCAGCATGACAATGATCCCGAACACAACGCCCGGGCAACGAAGGAGTGGCTTCGTAAGAAGCATTTCAAGGTCCTGGAGTGGCCTAGCCAGTCTCCAGATCTCAACCCCATAGAAAATCTTTGGAGGGAGTTGAAAGTCCGTGTTGCCCAGCAACAGCCCCAAAACATCACTGCTCTAGAGGAGATCTGCATGGAGGAATGGGCCAAAATACCAGCAACAGTGTGTGAAAACCTTGTGAAGACTTACAGAAAACGTTTGACCTCTGTCATTGCCAACAAAGGGTATATAACAAAGTATTGAGAAACTTTTGTTATTGACCAAATACTTATTTTCCACCATAATTTGCAAATAAATTCATAAAAATCCTACAATGTGATTTTCTGGATTTTTTTTTCTCATTTTGTCTGTCATAGATGAAGTGTACCTATGATGAAAATTACAAGCCTCTCTCATCTTTTTAAGTGGGAGAACTTGCACAATTGGTGGTTGACTAAATACTTTTTTGCCCCACTGTATATCAGTAGAACATGATGATCTATTTTGGATGCAATTTGAATGGAATTGATGGAGAGAGAAAAAGACTGCGAGAGAGTGCTCGTGCGTGCACTGATTTTAAAGCTACGATATTCGAGTGATAGGCTGTTTTTAAAACTCAGCAGCATCAATTTAAAAAAATTATAATCTTTTCAAAAAAAAAAAAGTGACCCCCGAAAGCCAGATGGAGATGGGTAAATTAAACACACATTCTGTCTTTATATTATAGACCAGGGATCATAATCTAGATTCAGCCTCCGGCCAATTTCTTCTTGAGCAGATGGCCGGGGGCCGGAACATAATAAAACAAATATTTTTAGACTGCAAATTGACCGGAAGAAGTCTAAACAGATATTATATTTGACTAAATCATAATCATTTCAAACCTTGATTACATTTGGGGACATTGCCCTGTGTAGGGGGCTGTCTTTCGGATGGGATGTTAAAACAAGTGTCCTGACTCTCTGTGGTCATTCAAAATCCCTTGGCACTTATTGTAAGACTAGGGGTGTAATTGCTAAATTTCCAACCTGGCCACATTCCTTCATTGCCACCTAATCATCCCCCTCATTCCTAATTGGCGTACACTACCGGTCAAAGGTTTTAGAACACCTACTCATTCAAGGGTTTTGAATGAGTAGGTGTTCTAGAATAATAGTGAAGACATCAAAACTATGGAATCATGTAGTAACCAAACAAGTGTTAAAAAAATCAAAATATATTTTATAATTGAGATTCTTCAAATAGCCACCATTTGCCTTGATGATAGCTTTGCACACTCTTGGCATTCTCTCAACCAGCGTCACCTGGAATGCTTTTCCAGCAGTCTTGATTTTGCACATATGCTGAGAACTTGTTGGCTGCTTTCTTTCACTATGCAGTCCGACTCATCCCAAACCATCTCAATTTGGTTGATGTAGGGGGATTGTGGAGGCCAGGTCATCTGACGCAGCACTCCGTCACTCTCATTCATGGTCAAATAGGTTTTACACAGTGGATGTGTGTTGGGTTATTGTCCTTTTAAAAAACAAATGATAGTCCTACTAAGCCCAAACCAGATGGGATGGCGTATCGCTGCAGAATGCTGTGTATAGCCATGCTGGTTAAGTGTGCCTTGAATTCTAAATAAATCAGACATTGTCACCAGCAAAGCACCCCGTCACCATAACACCATCTCTTCCATGCTTTACAGTGAGAAATACACATGCAGAGATCATCCGTTCACCCAAACCACGTCTCACAAAGACACGGCGGTTGGAACCAAAAATGTCAAATTTGTACTCTAGACCAAAGGACAAATTTCAACCGGTCTAATGTCCATTGCGCATGTATCTTGGCCCCAGCAAGTTTCTTTTTCTTATTTGTGTCCTTTAGTACTGGTTTCTTTGCAGCAATTTGACCATGAAGGCCTGATTCACACGGTCTCCTCTGAACAGTTGATGTTGAGATGTGTCTGTTACTTGAAATCTTTGAAGCATTTATTTGGGCTGCAATTTATGAGGCTGGTAACTCTAATGAACGTATTCTCTGCAGCAGAGGTAACTCTGGGTCTTCCATTCCTGTGGCAGTCCTCATGAGAGCCAGTTTCATCATAGCGCTTGATGGTTTTTGCGACTGCACTTGAAGAAACGTTCAAAGTTCTTGAAATTTTACGTATTGACTGATCATGTCTTAAAGTAATAATGGACTGTCGTTTGTCTTTGCTTATTTGAGCTGTTTTTGCCATAATATGGATTTGGTATTTTACTAAATAGGGCTATCTATCCCCCCCTCCACACACGCACACACACAGCTTGTCACAACACCTTGGCTCAAACTCATTTAAGAAGGCACACCTTTTAATTGAAATGTGTTCCAGGTGACTATAGTGGTTCCTCCTTTAAAAGTTTTGTCATACTGCAGCACACCAGATTTCTATGGCACGATATTTAATTGTCATCCATTTTTACCATTAATGCAAGTTCGTGCTAGTTTGACCACCAGAGGGCATCTTTGAGAAGCATTTGATAGTCTTCAATAATGGCATTACTAGAGAATTTTTTATATTTTTTGTATGAACATAGTATATGGGATTGATTTTAAGAAATGTAGCTTAATTCATTTGATTAATATTATGGTGTTTCTATTCCAAGAAAAACGAAACCCTAATAAACCCGAAACCCCTTAATATCTAAGGGGCATAAAATGTCCACGCCCTAATTGTAGTGTAACCAATACCCAAATGGAGATTCAGTGAAAATAAAAATCTAATTGATTTATCAAGACCAGTCCTCATGCTTGTTTTATAGCAGTGTGTAACGATGCTGAAATAGTTATTGCTTCAAATCCTATTGCTTCTAACTTCAATATGCTTTTTAATAAATAAGGTTGGAATGAAAAATATGGCACTGTACAATGTGACGGTCGGGAGTAGGCTACAGTCCTGGGCTATTCAGCTAAAGAATCCCTGTGTCGTGTGGGCACGCGGGAGACCGGGGTTCAATTCTCTGATGGGGAGGAAGGAGTAGGCTGTCCTTGTAAATAAGATTTTTTTCTTCACTGACTTGCCTAGTTAAATAAAGGTTACACTAAGAGCATAACATTTCTACACTATAATTGTAGTCTAAGCAATACCCAAACGGAGATTCAGTAAAAATATTTTTTTTATTGATTTATCAAAATCAGTCCCCATGCTTGTCTCAGAGTTGCGCGAAACGGTGCTGAAATAGTTGTAGGCTATTGCTTTAAATCCTATTGCTTCTAATTTCAACATGCTCTTTAAATAAATAAGACCTACACCACTTTTAATATAAGATAATATATAACGATATTTTGGAGGTTATTTCGTTTAAAAAAATAATAATAATTATGAAAGTGAGCGATTGTAATCTGAATAAAGAGTAAAATAATATTTGTAAGGGCCAAAACATGTATTTCTGTTTTTAGAGGGAGAGAAACGCTGGGCCAATTGTGCGCCGCCCATTGGGACTCCCAATCAAGGTCGGATGCGGTACGTAATAATAATAATAATAATTTTTTATGTTTTGGTTTTATTTGTTTTGTCTTTTCTGATGGATTAAACTGAAATTTCAACCAATCATGGCCTGTTGTGATACAGCCAACCTAACTAAGAAATACATTTGATGATAGAATTCTCCCCCTAACTTTCTTCTAGGCAAGTCAGGCACAAAAGCTAGTAGTAGTAGATTTGGATAGAAAACACTCTGAAGTTTCTAAAACTGTTTGAATGATGTCTGTGAGTATAACATAACTCAGATATGGCAGGCAAAAACCTGAGAAAAATCCAACCAGTAAGTGGGAAATCTGAGGTTTGTAGTTTTTCTAGTCATTGCCTATCCAATATACAGTGTCTATGGGGTCATATTGCACTTCCCAAGGCTTCCACTAGATGTCAACAGTCTTTAGAACCTTGTTTCAGGCTTCTACTGTGAAGGGGGAGAGAATAAGAGCTGTTTGAGTCAGAGGTCTGGCAGAATGCCATGAGCTCAGTCAGGCACGCGCCCGTGAGAGTTAGCTGTGTTCCTTTTCCTTTCTAAAGACAAAGGAATTGTCAGTTGAAACATTATTGAAGATTTATGATAAAAACATCCTAAAGATTGATTCTATACATCGTTTGACATGTTTCTACGAACTGTAATATAACTTAATATAATAATAATTATATTATAATAGAACTTAATATAACGCTAGCGTCCCACATATCCCAGAGAAGTTAAGAATTAAATGTGACTACACAAATGCTGCATACACATTTGAAGAATCTAATGAAACGAACCTCTTTCTTGGCAATCATGCGTTTTTTTTCCGTGCGGCCTGTTGTCCAGCCCTTTGTCCACTGATCTCCACGGATGGTTGTCGGCATGGTTGTATGCTCTGCAAAAATACATTCACGTTTTTAGTACACAATCATTTTTTATTTTTTATTTAACCTTTATATAATTCTCAATTTTATTACACAGTATGCTTACACATTGATAGGCTATATAAAAATAAAAATAAATCTTCTCGTGATTATGGTCCTAACTCTGGAACGGGTAGCACCATAGAAAGAAGATGGCTTGATGAAAACGATGTCCATTTCGTCTGTTCTCTTTGGTCGCAATGTCATATTTTTTTTGATAAACAGCTCATTTTTGAATGGCAAGTGTGTTAGGGTGAAGTTTGCAGCGGGGTGAGAAGTACTGGAAAGGTGTGACTTTCACACCTACAGTAGCCGGGCTATAAAGAGTCTATTGTCCTGCTAATCTGGCTACAAGTGTTTGAAAACCTGTTTTCAAAATGGCACCAGCTGTCCATCACTACTGTAAATAAAAACACAGCATCTTGTTTACATTCTTTGTAACCACAATGTCACAAATAATTTATATATACCTTTCCAATTACTTTTAGAGTTTGGGATTTACAAAAAAAAGAAACGTCCTCTCACTGTCTACTGCGTTTATTTTCAGCAAACTTAACATGTAGAAATATTTGTATGAACATAACGAGATTCAACAACTGAGATATAAACTGAACAAGTTCCACAGACATGTGACAAACAGAAATTGAATATTGTGTCCCTGAACAAAGGGGGGGGGTCAAAATCAAAAGTAACAGTCAGTATCTGGTGTGGCCACCAGCTGCATAAAGTACTGCAGTGCATCTCCTCCTCATGGACTGCACCAGATTTGCCAGTTCTTGCTGTGAGATGTTACCCCACTCTTAAACTAAGGCATCTGCAAGTTCCCGGACATTTCTGGGGGAAATGGCCCTAGCCCTCAACCTCCAATCCAACAGGTCCCAGATGTGCTCAATGGGATTGAGATCCGGGCTCTTCGCTGGCCATGGCAGAACACTGACATTGTGCATGTGACTAAAATTTGATTTGATTTACTCCTTCACTTTTAACAAATTAAAGCACCCACTTAGTTGAAGCTACGGCAAAAAGCAAACCACATTTCAATAATAATTCAAGAGTAGCCTTGTAACGTAGTATTCCATACGATCCTCATCACTGCTTCACTGTATGTAGCTATCTAGCTTTGACCAAAGCTTTATTGGTGTTTTTTTACACTTGTCCTGCACTTGCACATGGAAGAAATATATAGTTGCTCTCATGCTCAATGCCCGGAGATATTAAAACTCTGACAGGTCACACTTCGCTAAAGCACTAAAAACCCAGGCTTTTTTCTCACTTGTCAGTGTGAGTACCAAAATGCTAACACTAAAAACAAAGCAGCGATTGTCACTGGAGACTAGCATAGCGCCAATAGTGAAAGGCCTATACAGTTAGCACTCAGTTTGAACACAACCCCAGCACACTCACACAGGGGAGCAACGCAGCTGGCAGTGAGGCTGACCTTTTTAATGGGATTGTTGTGACGAACCAGTGAGACACAAAGATCACCGTTGTCTGTGACCGGTGGGAGCATGTTCTATGGCAGCCCCCCCTTAACATGGCATGAAGATCACACAGTAAGACTGGAGGTGGGTGAACAACCTCAGTCTGTCCTCCCGAAACCCCTACAGGGTCTCAAAGCCTGGTTCAAGTATGATTCCTTCTCTTTCAAATACTTTGTTTGATTGAGCATGTTTGAGTGCCAGAAGGGCAGGGGTTTGGACTTCTGTGACTATTCCATTTCTCCAGGCAAGCTGCATCTGTTTGGCCCCAGGAAGAATAGCTTCTGCCTTGGAAAAAGCTAATGGAGATCCTAATAAAATACTAAATACAAGCTCTATTGAAGGGAAAGGTAGAGCAAGTAGCCAGTAAACAGGGTGTGAAAACGAAAAGTTATGAATATAGCCAGCCTAGTCTCATAGACTAGATATATTGTAGTAAATGTACATATGCGTCTCTTAAATTAGTATGAAGTGTTACATTTGGTATGGTTACTTAAGCAAAGTGTGGATGGGTGGGGGGCGCATAACGCAAACGTCAAGGAACACAAAGTTGCGAGTTCGAATCTCATCATGGATAACTTTAGCACTTTAGCTAATCAGCAACTTTTCAGCTATTTAATACTTGTTAGTTACTAAGCAACTAGTTAGCATGTTAGCTAACCCTTCCCCTAACCGTAACCCTTTAACCTCACTCCTAAACTTAACCCTAACATTAACCCCTAACCCAGCTAGCGTTAGCCAGCTAGCTAATGTTAGCGACCTAGCTGACCTAGCTAGAATTCGTAACATACTCATACGTTTAGCAAATTTGGTAACATATTGTAAGTTTTTCTAATTCACAACATATCATACAAAATGGGTGATGGACATCCATAAATTAATGCATGACATACAAACCTAACATATCATACTAAATTAAGTCTTCGATTTACGTACAGAATAATACTAAATGCCTTGAGACCAGGTAGATATATATCAACTGTGGGGCCTTATAGACAGGTGTGTGCCTTTCCAAATCATGTCCAATCAATTTAATTTACCACAGGTGGAATCCCATCAAGTTGTAGAAACATCTCAAGGATGATCAATGGAACGATCACAGGATTTACCTGAGCTCAATTTCGAGTCTCATAGCAAAGAGTCTGAATACTTATGTAAATAAGGTATTGCTGTTTTTATTTGTAATACATTTGCTAAAATGTTTAAAAACCTGTTTTTGCTTTGTTATTATGGGGTATTATGTGGATTGATAAGGAAAAACATGTATTTAATCCATTTTAGAATAAGGCTGTAATGTAACAAAGTGTGGAAAAAGGGAAAAAGTCTGAATACTTTCCGAATGCACTGTAAGTGATCAAATTATGAAACCCATACATTGTAATTTTTAATTGCGTAAAGTGAGTGAGGTAGAAGTGAAAAAACTATCAACAATGACAAGCCATCTGGGTCTGACAACTTGGATGGAAAGTTACTGAGGATATTAGCGACGATATTGCCACTCCTATTTGCAATAGCTTCAATCTAAGCCTACTAGAAAGTGTGTGCCCTCACACCTGGAGGGAAGCGAAAGTGATTCTGCTAGCCAAGAATATTAAAGCCCCTTTTACTGGCTCAAATAGCCGACCAATCAGCCTGTTACCAAAGTTTAGTAAACTTCTGGAAAAAATGTTTTTTTGACCAGATACAATGCTATTTTACTGTAAACAAATTGACAATATACTTTCAGCATGCTTGTAGGGAAGGACATTAAACAAGCAAAGCACTTACACAAATAACTGATTGTCTGAGAGAAACCTATGATCAAATATTGTGGAAGGTCTTTTGTTAGACTTCAGGACGGCTTTTGACATTATCGATCATAGTCTGTTGATGGAAAAACTTGTGTTATGGCTTTACACCCCCTGCTATATTGTGGTTAAAGAGTTACCTGTCTAACAGAACACAGAGGGTGTTCGTTAATGGAAGCCTCTCCAACATAATCCAGGTAGAATCAGGAATTCCCCAGGGCAGCTGTCTAGGCACATTACTTTTTTCAATCTTTACTAATGACATGCCAGTGTCTCTATGTATGTGTATGACTCAACACTATACACTTCAGCTATTACAGCGACTGAAATGACTGTAATGCTTAACAAAGAGCACCTGAATGGGTGGCAATGAATAAATTAGCCCTAAATACTTCAGAAACTAAAACCATTGTATTTGAGACAAATCATTCACTAAACCGTAAACCTCAACTAAATCTTGTAATAAATAATTAGGAAATTGAGCAAGTTGAGGTGACAAAATTTCTTGGAGTAACCCTGGATTGTAAACTGTCATGGTCAAAACATGTTAATACAACAGTAGCTAAGATGGGAATAAGTCTGTTCATAATAAAGCGTTGTTTTGCCTTTTTAACAACGCTGTCAATAAGGCAGGTCCTACAGGCTCTAGTTTTGTTGCACCTGGACTACTGTTCAGTCGTGTGGTCCGGTACCACAAAGAGAAACCTCAGAAAATTACAATTGGCTCAACACAAGGCAGCATAGCTGGCCCTTAAATGAACACGCATGTCAAGGTGGAGGAGAGATTGACTTCATCACTACTCGTTTTTGTAAGAAATGTTGACATACTGAATGCACCGAGGTGTCTGTTTTAAACTACTGGCAAAGACCAAAGGTCTCTTCACAATCCCCAAGTCAAGAACAGACTATGGGAGGCGCACAGTACCACATACAGCCATACCTATGTGGAACTCTATTCCACATCAGGTAAATGATGAAAGCAGCAGAATCAGATTTAAAAACAGATAAAAATACGCCTTATGGAAAAGTGGGAACTGTGAAGAGACATACACACAGACACACATACACATAAGACACGCACTCTACACACACGTACATATGGATGTTTTACATGCAACCTCTGTTCACTAGAAGTAAACGGAGGAGGTGAGAATGGGAACAGCTCAAAAGCAAGGGACCTGTAAGACATAAGCATTACCTTGGGAACAAAAGCTGCATTATGCCGTAACATCCCTTTGGAGTAACCAGGTGCGAACTCCAAACAGGAAAGGTGTCCGCGTAGAGAACACCAACATGCTTGGCCGACACCAAGGCCATGAGAAAGGACTTTCAGGTCCACAGACTCCAATGGTTCAAATAAAGGCTCATACAATGCGTCCAGGACCAAAGCCAGGTTCCAGATCAGCGCCATAGGCTTAGACACTGGTCTTGGCCGACGCACGCCTTTCAGGAACCACACCACCAGTGTATGGGGTAGAGCCCTCAATCCGGGGTAGAGCCCTCAATCCATACATGACAAGCTGAGATGGCTGCCAAATATACCTTAAATGTGGAAAATGAAAGGCCCTGTTCAAAAAGCTCTTGCAAGAACATCAAAATGTTCACCAAAGGAGAAATTCCTTTTCCCTGACACCAACCCTCAAGTGCCACTTATATGTATACAACACCCTATACACTGACTGTACCGTCGTAATCATGTTCAAAGTTAAACCCCTAGCCGTCAAATTCAACCTTTCAGGGGCCAAAACCCACAGATCCATATCTGCAATGGTGGGTGCCAAACTCTCCCATGCCCCCGACACACTAGATCCCGACAACACAGAACCCTCCACAGGTCCCCGCCCATCAGGCGGATGATCTCCGGGAACCAGGGTTGTCTGGGCCAACGGGGAGTCACCAGAATCAACAACAGCCCCTCTTAACGGACCCTCCGTTCTAATATCCGGCCCACACAGGGTTCGGGGACTTCGGCAACCAGTAACTTGCCCCCATTGACTGAGCCACTTGGGAGCACTTTTGCCACAGTAAATGCTTGGGGACGAGTGCACCGAGAACATGCCCCCTACCTTGGCCTCCAGCTAGGGTCACAAGGTCTGCCCCTGCGCCATTGAAGAGTCTACTTTCACCCTGCTCTCCTTTGACCCAGCACGGCATCTGTGCCAAGATGTCCACCGCTGCCCAGAAGCACCAAAACAGTCAAAAACTGATCTTGAAGCCCCCCCATCACCCATCATTTTGTTTCTCCTCGAAACGGGCCTATATGGACTCCATAGCTGAGTCAAACAAGCTTATTGGCGTAACTGGCTCATCTAAATACATCCGCCTGTCCCTCCTCTGGAATCTGGGACAACGTCAATCAGGGGTGGCACAGAGCCACTACCGTCGCCCCCATACTTTTCCACAGCCAGGATAATACAGCGAGAAAGATGCAGCACTAAATCAGCCATAGCACGGATTGCGTCGGGAAGCTCTGAAACCGGCTTCTCCACCTCCACGGCCCTATTCAGCTCCTGTAGCAAACTAATATGATAAATCTGCAGCATTGTGACCACATTCAACAACCTGGCCGCTAACGCTCAGCCTGATACACTCTGTCCAGCTGATCTGCCGAGAACCGGCACTGTTTATTTGGAAGCACCATGCTAGGATTAGCCCCCTTCTTAACCTCTGGAGTTAAGTAAATTGCTTTCTATCCTGTGTGCAAACCAGTCCCGCCACCTCCATACCCTCTACATTCATGAAGTCTCCAGAACCTGGTAGCACCAACATGGCTGAATGAAGGGAATCCCAGGTTGACTTTAGCTCATCGGCTAAATCTTTAAACAGCGGTAAGCTACGCTTCACCACTGCAGGTCACGAGGTAAATACCTTCCCCCAAACCTGGAGGAACTTCACTGTGGGGGAGAAGATGGCCAATCCGCCCCCAGGTGATCTGCTGCCCTATGACACAGCTCCATCAAAGGCGCATTAACCACCAATGGTTCACTCTCCCCCGCCGAATCCAAAGCCAGGGCTTTAGGCTGCCCCGGACTGATGTCATCCAATTCAGACCCTGAAAACTCTAGAGCCAACCAGGGATAGTATATTATCACCAGAATCCAGACTCCGAATAGTGCCAGAGAAACTGGAATGAGCCTCACTCGGCTGGGATGACACCCCTATCAACTCCGACAACCACTGCTGATCCCTCCTGGCCTCACTCCTGAGTGTGTTTTCACCCCGGGCAAACAGGACCGCACTCGCGAGTATCTTAAATTGTCATTCTGAAACCACATGCCCTAGGGCACGGTCAGAGGTCAGCCTTTTTGAACTTAGTCTTACGCTGGCCATCTTACTAAAGTAAGGAAGCACTAGCTACACAAGCAGAGCAGAAAGTTGTTACTTTTTAGCAAAAAACAATATACAACACTCACAACATCTAGGGCAGGGGTCTTCAACCTTTTCTAGCATGAGAGCTACTTTAAAAAATGTAACATGTTGCAAGCTACAATTTTTTTCTAGCCATTTAAATTGGCACATTCTTCTCTTCTATTCTCCCCTGCAACTCTTCCCCGCAACTTTTTCCCAGGTTCTTAGTGTACAAGAGAAAGTAGTGCACTGTTTTCTGCCAATATATCTGGTAAAATAATGGTTAATAAACAACTCTAAGGGGGGCCCTTTAAAATCTGTGGGTTTTCTTCTCCCTAATTGTTTTATTTTCCTAAATTGTTTTCTCAGTTTTATTTTTCCTGGTTTTAGATTGTTTTTCACTCTCAAAATTACAATTGTTCATAGAGACAACACAATTGGATGTATTGAGTCCATGTCAATGCTGAAATCACATCAGAAGACAAGTATTTTTTTTTAGGTCTGGAAGAAAACAAAAATGTATTTTTGAGTGTAATTCCCCTTTTAATTGCACATCTAGCAAGTGAGGAAGGTGCCATCTAATGGGCTAGTCTAATGATGAGTCTGAACTGCTACTGCTCATTTCATGGCATACTTTGCCAATAACAAATAATAGATACAAATGAAGTACTTACTCATGATATATTTCTGCCAAGTAAACCTACTTTGCAGTTAACATTTAATTGCGAAGGTTTGGGGGGAAAGTATTTCTGTCAATCCACAAGACCCTTATCACATCAACACATGGAGTGAAAGACAAACGCGCGCACCACACAGACCGACGGGCAATATTGCTGGAAATGTATTTGCAGATATTGTGTTAGGTTTGGCTTTTTAATCCAATAGTGGCTAACCAGGGCTGGGATAATATCAATGTTGCATTGTTTAGATACTAGCTGGGAGATTGCGGTGTCTGATACTTGTGAGATTTGTTAACAAAAGTTTGCGGTGAGACAACGTGAAAATTGGATGTACTTTCAGAATTGTTTGGCGAGCTACTCATAGGTGGGCTGCAAGCTACTGGTAGCTCACAATCGACATGTTGGAGACCCCTGATCTAGGGGGAGGAGTACGCACTGTTCCCACTAACAGACACCTAATCGGAGCCGAATCTCGTGATCTTCGTGTGCTTGAAAAGTTTGGAAATTGCGTGACAGGAGCTGAAGAGCGAAGAAATTAGGAAATTAATGCGAGCCCCGATTATTATAGCCATGAAGGGGGCGGGCTCGGCATCCATTGGTCGTGATTTCAGTTTTCTTAAGGTGAATACGATTGGTCGTTGACTCCCCCATAGTGTGTTATACCGAGTGACCGACTGAAAGGGAACAAGAGAGAGACGTGTTTTAATGACGTTACTCCAAAGCAGATAACAAGGGAAAGAAATTGTGAAACAGCAGTCTGTCTAGGAAGTGAGATACCGTGGTTATTCATAAATGCAATTAAACAGCAGAGCATTAGCAGATAGGGTGAAAGAGCGGAATCTGACAAAATGGAACACGCCAGGAGCTACCCCTTATGTTCTGCTTCTGAAAAAAGACACAAGAGGAAATAGCCTCTTGGTATTAGACGAGTGTGAGAACATACACATTTAGCCTGGTATATAGGGTATCTTGATGATGCGTTCTCTCTCTCTGCTTGTCCTTAGTAACACTCTTGGAAAAGATGTGTAGTTCATTATTATGATTTCATACATAGACCAATGTAATGCAATGGTATTTAGCAATTATAGTTAGTTATCACAACAGTAATTTAGTAGTCATATTATTGTATACCCAAATACATTTTAGATTACTTTGTTATGAATGTGTGTTACCCTACCAGTAGCTTGAAAAACTTGGTACACTTATACAAGGGATGGCCAACATGAATCTGTTTGTGCAGGCTTTTCACACTCCTCTGCCCCCCCCACACACTACACGTGTGTGGAGGTGATTTTCACCCTGAGGAGGCAGGTGGGCTTCTACATGATGGGTGTCTATGCCCCACACTCCTCATCGTGGTCCTCACTTGGCTCTCATTCTGGATCAACCCTGATGCCAGCGCTGCCAGGGTCCCTCTGGGTAAGACCTCTAATCCCTATCTTAACCACTGACCGTAAACCCCTATCCTAGTCTTACCCTGAAAGCAGTGATTCCTTGGTCCCTTTGGGTAACAGACAAGCCGGTTTTAGTCTCCCATGTCACTGTGGTGTTGTCTGTGGTGTTCGAATCACGCCAAGTTTCACGATTGTTTCGCTTCACTAATTGAAGCAATAGTGAAACGTAGTGTGATTCAGTTTGGATTTCGAGGCTAATCTTGACATACCGAGGCATCAAATGCAGCCTAATATTAGCCATCACTGAGTGCTTTCCATTTTTTCATATAATCTGGGACCACCCATTGTCATTCCACTGTCGCCCCTACATGATACATAATAGATAATGATACCTTTTTATTTTGTATGGGTAACTCGCCTGGTCCATTGTAAACAAGCCTGCACGAGTTGGAAATGTCAACTTCTCACCCATTTGACGTCACTTCACACAGTCCGATGGGTCTGGAAAGAGCTGTGTGGATAAGAGGACCATCCACCTCCAGCTGTTTGTCACTTTCATCCCATCCTTCCATTTCCTCTGGAGGGCCACCTCATGACACCTCAGTAAATGGGATCAGCAAAGGTCAGTCATCTCCCGCGTGTGACCGTTTGACATATGTCATTCATTCATCTCTGTGAGTGTGTGTGTGTATGTTAGCGTACATGTTATTAAATGTGTGGAATACTTCCATACATGCTTCCTACTATGCGTGTCGGTTTCAGACTCATTTTGTTCCCACAATAAAGCGCCCCATCGGGGGCCAAGCATCAGCAAACAAAGCATTATGCTGTTTCAACAGAGCCAACATCTTCCTTGTGTTATGTAAAATAGGCCATCTTACATGCTGTGATGAAAAGGATTTCGGAGCTCGGCGAACTCGAATGGGGTTAGATAATCATCCGAAATAAGGATCTATATAAAGATTTTTACGCATACAACCACCTAGATTAATTGTCCAATTGGACAATCTCCAATTGGAGAAAAATAAATAAAAAATAGCCCTCCGTTATCAGTGGCTATTTGAACCCGCTTCATCACTAGAATGAGAAAGATAGAAAGGTAAAAAAAGGTTAATAATTGGGCTCTTTGTACTGTAAATCCTGGGATATGGGCTTGTGAGTGTTTCATTACCACTGCCTAGTTTAGGTGATTCATATATCCATTATTATGTACTGTACACCAGGGGTATTCAATTCAAACTCTCAGGGGCTGCTGTGTCTTCTCCCTGCTATTTACCACTCACCTGGTTTAGATCAAAGTCTAGACCTCTGATTTAAAGGCAAGGATGAAAACTAATAAAATACTGCAGTCCTCATGGTCTGAAGTTGAATCTCCTTGTCTGCTGTGCATTTTATGTCGCGCATTAGAGAGTCCAGGGGTCAAATGCTAATTTGAGATCCTAAGACACCCGTAGAAGTATCCCCAACGCTAAGCTATGCTCTCCTTCCTTGGATGTTTAATTGACAAGCCCACATCTTCACTCCCATCTTGTTCACCTCCCAGGGATCCTCTCAGTGCTCTCCCTGTCTTCTGAGTGCACGTCCCTGGCCTCAGAGCTGCCCAAGGTGTCCTATGTGAAGGCCATCGACATCTGGCTGATCGCCTGCCTACTGTTTGGCTTCGCCTCGCTAGTGGAGTATGCCGTGGTGCAGGTGATGCTCAACAGCCCCAAGCACATTGAGGCAGAGAAGGCCAAGATGGCGTCCAAGGCAAAGGGGAAGGAGAAGGCGGCGGGCAAGAACAACACGTTCAACGGCACCAGCGGGACGCCCTGTCATGTCAGCACGCTGCAGGTGGGTGAGGGGTGGTTGTGTGTGGTGGGTGAGGGAAAGGTGGGGAAGGGGATGGGCTTGTTTCTGGTGAGTGGGGGGAGGTTTGTGTGATTTAGAAATAAGTTGCCCCCAGACACTGCTCTAAGGTCAAGATGAAGTTGTCCCTAACCACTTCCCTCACAGTTGAATGAGGAATGGTTAACCTTGCATATATCCTCAGGCATGATGAGAGGGAAGTTAGAGATACCAATAGATAAATAGATAGCATTTATGAGTGATTGAATTGTCCTAACATCCCCTGCACTCTGGCCTTGCATGGATAAAGATTGACACAGGTACAGATTTCGCTTGTGAAATGTTATTTTCCATCATACACTTCATAGAAATGAATTTACATCGTAATGTATGTTAGTCAAGACTTGTGCAGAGTATTGTGCTGTGCGATTTGCAAGAAGATGACTCAAGTGGAAATCAAACGTAAATCAAATTAACACCAATATGAGCTTAATGATTGAGTGAAAAAGTAGCAACTGTATGATTAGTATCTAATTTCCCCTGTAGCCAATGAGAAAGATTGAAATGTGTGTTTCAGAAGTTACTTCCCACTGATTCTGTTGTGACAGCATGTCGATTCATCAAATAAAAAAATAGAAAATCCAAATTACAGCTCCAAAACATCAACATTAGGGACATTCTGCCATGCATGAGATAATTGTGTATCTGTTGCATTCTCATCTCTTCCTGAAAGAAACTGCCAGTTAGCATTGAAGAAATATGGTGGTTTGACAACAACCCAAAATTGCACCCTTTGAATGTGTCGAGATTTATACATTAGAGGTCGACCGATTATGATTTTTCAACGCCGATATCGACTGTTGGAGGACCAAAAAATCCCGATACCGATTAATCGGACGATTTGTATATTTTAAATATATATTTGTAATAATGACAATTACAACAATACTGAATGAACACTTTTATTTTAACTTAATTTAAATCAATTTAGTCTGAAATAAATAATGAAACATGTTTAATTTGGTTTAAATAATGCAAAAACACTGTTGGAGAAGAAAGTAAAAGTGCAATATGTGCCATGTAAAAAAGCTAACGTTTAAGTTCCTTGCTCAGAACATGAGAACATATGAAAGCTGGTGGTTCCTTTTAACATGAGTCTTCAATATTCCCAGTTAGAAGTTTTAGGTTGTAGTTATTGTAGGAGTTATAGGACTATTTCTCTCTGTACTATTTGTATTTCATATACCTTTGACTATTGGATGTTCGTATAGGCACTATAGTTAAAGATCCCATGGCACTTATCGTAAGAGTAGGGGTGTTAACCCCGGTGTCCTGGCTAAATTCCCAATCTGGCCTTCAACCATCACGGTCACCTAATAATCCCCAGTTTACAATTGGCTCATTCATCCCCCTCCTCTCCCCTGTAACTATTCCCCAGGTCGTTGCTGCAAATGAGAATGTGTTCTCAGTCAACTTACCTGGTAAAATAACGGTAAAAAAATAAATAAAATAAAAAATAGTATTGCCTGCCTAATCTCGGGAGTTGATAGGCTTGAAGTCATAAAAGAGCTGCTGGCAAACGCAGGAAAGTGCTGTTTGAATGAATGCTTACGAGCCTGCTGCTGCCTACCCCCGCTCAGTCAGACTGCTCTATCAAATATCAAATCATAGACTTAATTATAATATAACAAACACACAGAAATACGAGCCTTAGTTTCCAGATTTGACCATATTCGAAAACTAAACGTTTACTCTATCAGTGAAATACGGAACCGTTCTTTATTTTGAGCGGGTGGCATCCATACGTCTAAATATTGCTGTTACATTACATAACCTTCAATGTTCTGTCATAATTATTTTTGAATTTTGAAAAGAAATTTTGAAAAGAAGGTCGACGACATCCGATCCTCGTTTGCTAAGTCAAACGACACCGCTGGTTCTGCTCACACTGCCCTACCCTGTGCTTTGACCTCTTTCTCCCCTCTCTCTCCAGATGAAATCTCGCGTCTTGTGACGGCCGGCCGCCCAACAACCTGCCCGCTTGACCCTATCCCCTCCTCTCTTCTCCAGACCATTTCCGGAGACCTTCTCCCTTACCTCACCTCGCTCATCAACTCATCCTTGACCGCTGGCTACGTCCCTTCCGTCTTCAAGAGAGCGAGAGTTGCACCCCTTCTGAAAAAACCTACACTCGATCCCTCCGATGTCAACAACTACAGACCAGTATCCCTTCTTTCTTTTCTCTCCAAAACTCTTGAACGTGCCGTCCTTGGCCAGCTCTCCTGCTATCTCTCTCAGAATGACCTTCTTGATCCAAATCAGTCAGGTTTCAAGACTAGTCATTCAACTGAGACTGCTCTTCTCTGTGTCACGGAGGCGCTCCGCACTGCTAAAGCTAACTCTCTCTCCTCTGCTCTCATCCTTCTAGACCTATCGGCTGCCTTTGATACTGTGAACCATCAGATCCTCCTCTCCACCCTCTCCGAGCTGGGCATCTCCGGCGCGGCCCACGCTTGGATTGCGTCCTACCTGACAGGTCGCTCCTACCAGGTGGCGTGGCGAGAATCTGTCTCCGCACCACGTGCTCTCACCACTGGTGTCCCCCAGGGCTCTGTTCTAGGCCCTCTCCTATTCTCGCTATACACCAAGTCACTTGGCTCTGTCATATCCTCACATGGTCTCTCCTATCATTGCTATGCAGACGACACACAATTAATCTTCTCCTTTCCCCCCTCTGATAACCAGGTGGTGAATCGCATCTCTGCATGTCTGGCAGACATATCAGTGTGGATGACGGATCACCACCTCAAGCTGAACCTCGGCAAGACGGAGCTGCTCTTCCTCCCGGGGAAGGACTGCCCGTTCCATGATCTCGCCATCACGGTTGACAACTCCATTGTGTCCTCCTCCCAGAGTGCTAAGAACCTTGGCGTGATCCTGGACAACACCCTGTCGTTCTCAACTAACATCAAGGCGGTGACCCGTTCCTGTAGGTTCATGCTCTACAACATTCGCAGAGTACGACCCTGCCTCACGCAGGAAGCGGCGCAGGTCCTAATCCAGGCACTTGTCATCTCCCGTCTGGATTACTGCAACTCGCTGTTGGCTGGGCTCCCTGCCTGTGCCATTAAACCCCTACAACTCATCCAGAACGCCGCAGCCCGTCTGGTGTTCAACTTTCCCAAGTTCTCTCACGTCACCCCGCTCCTCCGCTCTCTCCACTGGCTTCCAGTTGAAGCTCGCATCCGCTACAAGACCATGGTGCTTGCCTACGGAGCTGTGAGGGGAACGGCACCTCCGTACCTTCAGGCTCTGATCAGGCCCTACACCCAAACAAGGGCACTGCGTTCATCCACCTCTGGCCTGCTCGCCTCCCTACCTCTGAGGAAGTACAGTTCCCGCTCAGCCCAGTCAAAACTGTTCGCTGCTCTGGCACCCCAATGGTGGAACAAACTCCCTCACGACGCCAGGTCAGCGGAGTCAATCACCACCTTCCGGAGACACCTGAAACCCCACCTCTTTAAGGAATACCTAGGATAGGATAAAGTAATCCTTCTAACCCCCCCCCCCTTAAAAGAGTTAGATGCACTATTGTAAAGTGGTTGTTCCACTGGATATCATAAGGTGAATGCACCAATTTGTAAGTCGCTCTGGATAAGAGCGTCTGCTAAATGACTTAAATGTAAATGTAATAATTATGTAAAATTCTGGCAAATTAATTACGGTCTTTGTTAGGAAGAAATGGTCTTCACACAGTTCGCAACGAGCCAGGCGGCCCAAACTGCTGCATATACCCTGACTCTGCTTGCACGGAACACAAGAGAAGTGACCCAATTTCCCCAGTTAATATTGCCTGCTAACATGAATTTCTTTTAACTAAATATGCAGGTAAAAAAATATATACTTGCGTATTGATTTTAAGAAAGGCATTGATGTTCATGGTTAGGTACATTGGTGCAACAACAGTGCTTTTTTCACGAATGTGCTTCATCACCTGTTTGGCGAAGTAGGCTGTGATTTGATTATAAATTAACAAGCACCGCATTGATTATTTGCAACGCAGGACAAGCTAGTTAAACTAGTAATATCACCAACCATGTGTAGTTAACTAGTGATTATGTTAAGATTGATTGTTTTTTATAATATAAGTTTAATGCTAGCTAGCAACTTACATTGGCTCCTTGCTGCACTCGCGTAACAGGTGGTCAGCCTGCCACGCAGTCTCCTCCTGGAGTGCAATGTAATCGGCCATACTCAGCATCCAAAAATGCCGATTTACCGATTGTTATGAAAACTTGAAATCGGCCCTAATTAATCGGCCATGCCGATTTAATCGGTCGCCTTCTATTATACACATATATATATGGACGTGCAAGAGTGATCATCTCCGTATGTCTCCATCCTACCCTACAACCACCCTAGAACCATAGGAAAAAACAGAACAGATCTGACCGAAACCACACCAAAGAGTCCTGACAGGGTTGGCAAAGCACCACAGTCATAAATCAGCTCATGTCAGAATGTCACACGAATGAAGGCCTTATTCAATTGGAGGTGGTCGGAGGACAGGCTTTGAGACGTACAAAGGGTATGGCAAGCATCATCACCATTTCTTTCCAAAGTCGAGTCAGGCAAGTCCTCAATTCTTCCATTGTCTCCCATTTCCCCTGGTAATAAGGGCCAGGTGATCTGTGGCACCCATTTGCGCTCCTCCCGCGCTTCCACGGCTCCTTAAATGTGAGACTGTGAGTCGCTGGGTATGACAGAAACAGAACAGGGCATTTGTTGAGTTTTTTCCCACGTTGAGTCAGGCTCCTCTCAGGTTGGCTTAACACTACTGTCGACGTCTCTGTGGCTCTGGCCGCAATGGCTCCGCGTTGGCAGTAGCTGCCATCTGTGGCAAGGGAGGAGGAAATGGGATGTGATTGGAGCTCTAGCTGACTCCTGTTACATTGCCTGCCGAGATGTATGTTGCCGTTAACTGAGAGAAAGTCAGAGAACTGGAGAGTGACTGGACAGGAATGTTTGGAGTAGTGGGACTAATGCAATGTTTTCAATTGTTCCCATCACCACCCACTGCCATTGTGCACTTGAGCACTTAAGCAGGTAAGGTGTTAAGGGGCACTGCTCTTTGGATGACCCTCTGCTCCTCCAATGATTGTGCAGTTGTTACTCTATCCACTTTTCCCTTTTCCAGGTGGGAGAGACCCGGTGCAAAAAGGTGTGCACCTCCAAGTCGGACCTGTGCACCAATGACCTCAGCATTGTTGGCTCACTGCCGCGGGACTTTGAGCTCTCCAACTTTGACTGCTATGGGAAGCCCATCACCTTGCCTCACGGCCCGAGCAAAAGCCAGGCCAAGGCCAAGAAACCGCCACCGCCCAAACCCGTCATCCCCTCAGCCGCCAAGCGGGTCGACCTCTACGCCCGAGCCCTCTTCCCCTTCTCCTTCCTCTTTTTCAACGTCATCTATTGGTCCGTGTACTTGTGATCATGGAAGGAATTTAAGGATTTTGACCACATTTTCTACTAATGTCCATCTTTGCCCTGTGATCTCGTATTTTGATCCATTCTTCCTTAATTCAAGTTGTTTATGTATTTATATGAATCTATATTATTAACTATCATTATTGGCACTAGAAAAATCATATCGTCCACTAATTCATGATTGGCACTAGGATAAGAAGAAAAGCATCACAGGTGTATTTCATGAGATGAATCATATACAAATGATTTGACAATTTGAAAATAGATAGAATTAAGAAAATAATAATCAATGAAAAATATATCAAGATTTAAGAATTGATCAAAAATATGAATAAAAAATAGAATCAATTAATTATTTATTGAAAATATTAGTGAAATTGACAGGTCCTCTGCTTTTTGGTGCTATTTTCCGGAACTTGCTTGCAACTTTGATAAGATGGCATTGGCACAAAGTTTACAATTGCATGTAAAAAATTGCTTGTATGAATATAAATACAGTATATTAGATCTATCAAAGTTTATTAATATTATGATTTTTTTTCTCCAGTACTCCTGTTGATATGTGAAACACCTTATCCTTGTTCAGATGGTTATATGACATTGCCACGACGAGAATTGTAACTTTTGACCATCTCTCACATGCCTACACATCATGTGTAAATGGGTTAACAAACTGACCATATATATATTATTTACAAATGTGCAATTTACAAACTAACCAACAAATGTTTATATGAATCACACAATTATGTATTTGTGATATTTGTAGTAGTCTAAATCTGTCTGTCCCTACACACATTTATCACAGATTTACTACAATAACTAAAGAAAGTAAGATTGATCTCATTTTGGAAGACAGTATACCCATTGTTCATTAAAATAAACTCAAGGATTTTGTCAGATATCTGAAACATAACCCCCATCCCACTAAAGTATTCACATGGTATCAAAAGATTAACTTCTACTCATAAAAACAGTCACATTTGTGAAAAATCATTCCCAGTAAGATTGATAATTGGGGAACATCTATCCGTCTTTCTCCCTCCATGAGCCGACCCATATTTTCCCAACATGCAAACTGCACATTAAGCACGCCACACAGCTGTTTCTCCCCGTGACAGTCTTGCGCCTCTCCTAATCTACCAACTGGCCATCAATTATGCATTGGAAATGTGTTTGGATATTGACCTCAAAGTATCATTGCGAGACTCCTCAATATGAAATCTGTCTCCGACTTAACGAACCAAGATAAATACCGACCTTATGTCATGACAAATGGCCCATATAAATGAAGCAGAAGGAGATCTGGTTTGTTGAGAATAGAAGAAAATGAGAGTCATTTCAGTGGTTATATTACTTGGGGTTGGTCCATAGATTCATTAATAACACGTTTTGATTATATGCTTATTTACCAAGCAAATAAGTACCATCATGACGACTTTCCTGTTGCTGTCATGGTAACAGACATAATGGAGGGAACCAATCTCGCCTACTGATGTTTCTGGAATGAGGACACGTGCCAGACGATAAAGTCTAGACAAAACAATAACAACAGGTGAGTTAAACAAGAATGACAAATGAGTTAAAATAATCTCCTCGTTAAAAGGTATACTTATATTACTCTGGAAATGCACGGTTTTTAGGACCAAAATGTGTTGGTTATATTGATTTTGCTAAAAATCTATCGGTTTTGTCGTTAAAATCGACTGGTTCCCATGGAATATCCTCCCAAGGATTTGAACCTTATTTCGAAAGTCTCAGAGAATAAGATTGACCTCTGCAGTGCCCACTAGAGGATGTTTCTATTGCTGCCTTTAATTCAAATGGTTGGAGGAGATTCATTCACTCACATGGATCTAGCATCTAAAGGTACCCTTGGATCAGAAAATGAACAAGTGATGCTGGGGGAATATGTAGTCAAATACCACACCATCAAATAAACAGAAGCCAGTTGATTAAATAGCAATTTTGATCACATTTTGTGTACGATCTTTTTGTCTTTTTCCTTCACTACAAATCATCACGCAATCTAGGTTATTTTTGGGTCAGTCAGATGCCTTGTTCCCATAGAAACAGCATTATGAGACAAGAACTTGTTTATCTTGTTTATTACTATTCTTAAAAACAATGTTATTATAGTCAATGGCGTTTGAGATGAAGGAAAGTATTTATGCCATAGGACTCATGGCTCGTCTCCGTTTCACATCCTCTTTCATCACTGACGTAACCGTGATAACTCTGAGTCTCCACCACCCCTACCCTCCTCCAACCCCCTGCTGCTAACACATCTCTGTATCTGCACCACCCACCTTCAGCCTCCATGCCGCTAACACAGCTTTGTATCCTATAAATCACAGACTGTCTTCTAATCCAACCTGACCTTTCACAGAGGGACAACCCCCCCACATGGGACACACAGGTAACCAACAGACTTGAGTGACAGTTGGAGCTGATGAGCTAAAATAGGAGCTATTCCCACACTGGCTCTCATCTTAGAATTTACATGTGGTCAATTATCACCCCCACAGGTTCACAAGATGGCACAAAGTTCATTGTGAGGAACCAGGATGATAGTTATAGCTGATTAGCTCAAATAGGAGTGATTTCTGAGTTGTCTCTTAAATGTACTGTACAGTATGTTCAATTATTCCTTCCACTTCACTCTATAGATTCCAGGTCATGGAACGTAGGGTTAATTGTGCTTAAGCTTTCCTGGAGCTCCCGAGAGGCGCAGCGGTCTAAGGCACTGCATCTCGTCCGGGTTAAGGGAGGGTTTGGCTGGGGTAGGACGTCATTCTAAATAAGAATTTGTTCTTAACTGACTTGCGTAGTTAAATAAAGGTTAAATAAGTAAAAAATAATAAAAGAGATGATGTGGTAATTTTGGGGCATTAGATCATCTTCAACTCTGAAATTATTATGACATTTTTTCTGTAGCTCATCCTCTGAAATGATAGAGAGATTTAACCACAGATAATTCTAATGATTGATGCACAATGCATTTGGAAAGTATTCAGACCCCTAGACTTTTTTTCAACATATGGTTACATTATAGCCTTATTCTATAATGGATTAAACATTTCTTCTTCTCATCAATCTACACACAATACCCCATATTTACAAAGTCATTTATTTTTTATTTTTACATTTTTGAAAAATAAAAAACAAACTGAAATATCACATTTACGTAAGTATTCAGACCCTTTACTCAGTACTTTCTTTAAGCACCTTTGGCGGCGATTACAGCCTTGATTGTTCTTGGGTAAGAAGCTACAACCTTGGCACACCTGTATTTGGGGAGTTGCTCCCATTCTTCTCTGCAGATCCTCTTAAGCGCCATCAGGTTGGATGGGGAGCGTTGCTGCACAGCTATTTTCAGGTCTCTCCAAAGATGTTCGATCGGGTTCATGCCTGGGCTCTGGCTGGGCCACTCAAGGACATTCAGAAACTTGTGCTGAAGCCACTCCTGCATTGTCTTGGCTATGTGCTTAGGGTCGTTGTCCGGTTGTCCTTCACCCCAGTCTGAGTTCCTGAGTGCTCTGGAGTAGGTTTTCATCAAGGATCTCTCTCTAACTTATTTTTTAACTTATTGTGTACATAATGTTGCTGCTACCGTCTCTTATGACCGCAAATAACTTCTGGACATCAGAAAAGCGATTACTCACCGCGGACTGGAAGAAACTTTTTCCTTTAAAACCTGTTGAGGATGGGGGCGCTGTTGTGGCTATTTATGCTAATCGTGTAATTTTTTGAAACGGCTTCCCACAAAGTTCTTGATCGTACAATATGCATATTATTATTATTATTGGATAGAAAACAGTCTATAGTTTCTATAGGAGTTGAAATTTTGTCTCTAAGTGGAACAGAGCCCATTCTACAGCAATTTCCCTGACATGGAGTCAGATTTCAAAAAATTTGGCCACTGTTCTGGAGTCAGTTAAAAGGGCACTGTTATTGCTATGACTATACGGACACTGCTTACGTCTTCCCCTGGATGTCTTTACGTGATGACGATTTGAATGGGGTCGATTGCGCGTTCACAGGCACTATAAATTAAAAAACCCTGAGGCTAGTCACTCTTTTGGAGCTGCGTCAAGCGCCTAGAGGACACCGACCCGCACCTGTTCCAAGCATTAGTGGAGGGAGTAATATTACTCGGGTCATGTTTCTACTCGTTATGGGAGTTAAAAACATCATAAGGTAGTTAATTTAAAGCGTTTTATAGCAATTTATATCCGTTTAGTGCGATTTTGGGACATTTATTTCTTAAACGCTGTGAATTGCTGGGCACGCTTCCAGTTCATCCCGAACGCAGTTGGCATTTCCACATGGCAAGAGGACAGCTTTCCACCAAAAGACGATTGGACCCAAGAAAGGATCCTTTGCCCAAGATACCGATGGAAGAACAGCTCAAAGTAGGACATTTTTATTATGATAAATCGTGTTTCTGTCGAAAAGTGTTAGTGGCTTCGGACGCCATGTTTTTTGACGTAGCTTCGCTTGGCGCAAGCTGTATTGAAAAGTAAGGATAATTTAAAAAATGTAATTCCGCGATTGTATTAAGAATTAAATTGTCTATCAATCCCTGTCCACCCTATATTTTTTAGTCACGTTTATGAGTATTTATGTATAAGAGTAGATCACTGTCTAAGTGGCGCACAGACTTTTTCTGACCAGCTGAGCTACATTTCACATTGTCTAACCATGATTTTGGTGGCTAAATATAAACATTTTCGATCAAACTCTATATGGATTGTGTAATATGATGTTACAGGAGTGTCATCTGAAGAATTCTGAGAAGGTTAGTGAAAAAATTAATATATTTTGGCGATGTTTACTTTTATCGCTCACTTTGGCTAGAATCAATGCTGGGCTGCTATGTGCTATGTGCTATGCTAATATAACGATTTATTGTGTTTTCGCTGTAAGACACTTAGAAAATCTGAAATATTGTCTGTATTCACAGGATCTGTGTCTTTCGATTCGTGTATGCTGTGTATTTTTACGAAATGTTTGATGATTAGTAAGTAGGTAAACACGTTGCTCTAAGTAGTTTTTCTATTCCATTTGTGACGGTGGGTGCAATTGTAACCTATGCCATCTACCTGAAATATGCACTTTTTTCTAACAAAACCTATCCCATACCATAAATATGTTATCAGACTGTCATCTGATGAGTTTTTTTATTGGTTAGGGGCTATAAATATCTTAGTTTAGCCGAATTGGTGATAGCTACTGGTGTTGGTGGACAAATAAAAGATGGTGGATTATGCTAATGTGTTTTTAGGTAATAGATGTACATCTTTACATATTGTGTCTTCCCTGTAAAACATTTTAAAAATCGGACATGTTGACCTGATTCACAAGATCTGTGTCTTTCATTAGCTGTATTGGACTTTAATGTGTGAAAGTTAAATATTTAAAAAGAATATTTTTTTTGAATTTCGCGGCACTGGTTTTTCAGTGGGGGTGGGGGGGGAGTGCCGCTAGCGCCACTCTCATCCTAGAGAGGTTAACCCGTCCAACGAGAAAGATAGCCTGCTTTCACTGGAACAGGCCCAGATCCACGCCTTTTTCTTGAAGAAAAGATGCCGGAAAAGGGGATGCAGATCGGGGAGCCTTCTGATAATCCGGAGGCGAGCAAGTGAACTCCCAATGCCTTCCATTCTTCTTGCTAAAGTGCAATCGTGATAAAATTAATTGATGACCTAATATTAAGATTATCCTACCAACAGGACATTAAAAACTCCAACATCCCATGTTTCACCGAGACGTGGCTGAGCGAAGAAACGGACAATATAGAGCTGGCGGGATTTTCCATGCACCGGCTTACCTCTGGTAAGACGAGGGGTGGGGGTGTGTGTCTTTTTGTCAATAACAGCTGGTGCGCGATGTCTAATATTAAAGAAGTTTCGAGGTATTGGTCTCCTGAGGTAGAGTATCTTATGAAAAGTTGTCAACCGCACTATCTATCAAGAGTTCTCATCTGTATTATTCGTAGCCGTCTATTTACCACCACAAAGCGAAGCTGGCACCAAGACCGCTCTCAACCAACTGTATAAGGCCATAAGCAAAGAAGAAAATGCTCACCCAGAAGCGGTGCTCCTAGTGGCCTGGGACTTTAATGCAGACAAACTTAAATCAGTTTTACCAAATTTTTACCAGCATGTCACATGTGCAACCAGGGGGAAAAATCCTGGACCACCTTTACTCCACACACAGAGATGCATACAAAGCTCTCCCCCGCCCTCCATTTGCAAATCTGACCATAATTCTATCCTCCTGATTCCTGCTTACAAGCAAAAACTAAAGCAGGAAGTACCAGTGACTCACTCAATGCGGAAGTGGTCAGATGACATGAATGCTACATTAAAGGACTGTTTTCCTGAAACAGACTGGAATGTGTACCGGGATTCATCCAATGGAATTGAGGAATACACCACCTCAGTCATTGGTTTCATCAATAAGTGCATCGATGACGAGCTAAAGGCTAGAGCTGCCGCTTTCAAGGACCAGGAGACTAATCCGTACGTTTATAAGAAATCCCGCTATGCCCTCAGATGAACCATCGAACAAGCAAAGCGTCAATACAGGATTAAGATTGAATCCTACTACACCAGCTTTGACGCTCGTTGGATGTGGCAGGGCTTGAAATCTATTACGAAATACAAAGGTAAACCCAGATGTGAGCTGCCCAGTGACACGAGCCTACCAGACGAGCTAAATGCCTTTAATGCTGGCTTCGAGGCAAGCAACACTGAAGCATGCACGAGTGCACCAGCTGTTCTGAATGACTGTGTGATAACGCTCTCGGTAGCCGGTGTGAACAAAACCTTTAAACAGGTCAACATTCACAAAGCCGCTGGGCCAGACAGATTACCAGGACGTCTACTCAAAGCATGCGTGGACCAACTGTCAAGTGTCAGTTTAGACATTTTTGAACTCTCCCTGACCGAGTCTGTAATAACTGCATGTTTCAAGCAGACCACCATAGTCCCTGTGCCCAAGGAAGCGAAGGTAACCTGCCTAAATTATTACCGCCCTGTGGCCCTCACGTCGGCAGCCATAAAGTGCTTTGAAAGGCTGGTCATGGCTCACATCAACAGCATCCTCCCAGACACCCTAGACCCACTCCAATTTGCATATCGCCGCAACAGATCCACAGATGACGCACTCAATTGCACGCCACACTGCCCTTTCTCACCTGGACAAAAGGAACAGCTATGTGAGAATGCTGTTCATTGACTACAGCTCAGCATTCAACACCATAGTGTCCACGAAGCTCAGCACTAAGCGAAGGACTCTGGGACTAAACACCTCCCAGGACTTCCTGACGGGCCACCCCCAGGTGGTAAGGGTAGGCAACAACACGTCTGCCACGCTGATCCTTAACATTGGGGCCCCTCAATGGTGTGTACTTAGTCCCCTCCTGTATTCCCTTTTCACCCACAACTGCGTGGCCAAACACGACTCCAACACCATCGTTAAGTTTGCTGACAACACAACAGTGGTAGGCCTGATCATCGACAACGATGAGACGGCCTATAGGGAGGATGTCAGAGAACTGGCAGTGTGGTGCCAGGACAATAACCTCTCCCTCAATGTGAGCAAGACAAAGGAGCTGATCGTGGACTACAGGAAAAGGTCGGCCAAACAGCCTCCCATTAACATTGACGGGGCTGTAGTCGTGCGCGTCGAGAGTTTCAAGTTCCTTGGTGTCCACATCACCAACGAACTATCATGGTCCAAACATACCAAGACAGTCATGAAGAGGGCATGACAAAACCTTTTCCCCCTCAGGAGACTGTTTCCCCCTCAGGTGTCTGCACCAGACAGAACTGTTTCGCTTTCGTTCTCCTGTTGGTTGTTTTTGTTCAATTTGTTTTTTGGGATTAAATCTTGAACACTTTAAACGCTACACCTTGGTCCATTCTTCCTTCAGCCCACGACGATCGTTACAGGTATTGTGTGTAGATTGAGGATTTGTTCATATTTAATCCATTTACGAATAAGGCTGTAACGTAACAATGTGGAAAAAGTCAAGGGGTCTGAGTACTTTCTGAATGCACTCTCTCTCTTTGGATTTAACAACCTCAATTGCTGTATTCAAAAAGGTTAACACACCAATTACTGTACCGTAGTCTGAATTTGTGAAAGGATTACTTGTTAATGAGATGCAGATCAAATTAAGGTGTCGAGATTATGTTCATTGCAAGACTCAAGGAACTGTGATCACTATGACTTCCTGTAACAGAATGGGGTCGTGGGCGTCTCAACACCGGGCTTGGGCTGAGCTGACTGAAGCAATTGCCAAGCTGTCCATGACTCCTGGCTCGGTTGCCAAGAGTGAACAAGTTAGTTCTGCTCAGACCTGAGAGTGAAGAAAGGGAAGGATGAATGGAGTGTGTGGGTGTCTGTGAGAGAGCAAGTTAGAGAGGAAATGTGACAGCATGCAAGAAGGAAAGAGAACACAAGTCATCATGGAATATTACTGGAGTCACACAGAAAGAGAGATTGAGAAGAAAAATTGAAGAGAAGAAGCATCTAGAAATCTGGAAGGGTTGTTAAACATGTAATTAATATACCGTGTTAACCATCTCCAACCTCAGCCATTTACGCCCCCTCAACTCCCTGAAACAGTCTCAGGGCTCTTCTTCTAGATAAGGCCATTACAATCATCTCAAACACTATTTTACTGTGAACAATGATAGGATAATTATAATATCTTAGGCATATGTACACTGAGTGTACAAAACATTAAGAACACCTTCCTAATGTTGAGTTGCACCCCCCTTTTTGGCCTCGGACCAGCCTCAATTAATCGGGGCATGGGCCATTCTTCATATACACGGGGAAATGCGTTGCATTTAGTGACACAAACCCGTGCGCCTGGCACTTACTACCATACCCCGTTCAAAGGCACACATACACAATCCATGTCTCAAGGCTTAAAAATCCTTCTGTAACCGGTCTCCTCCCTTTCCGTATAGATGAAGTGTATTTAAGTGACATCAATAAGAGATCAGTGTAGATATTCTGAGTGTGTCATAGTTCAGATATCTCTAATGTACATACTTGAGTACCATTACAATTCCAAGCACAGGGAACTTACATTATAAAGCATACACTATTACACAATCTCTAATGCGTGATGCTTTTGATCCACAGCCCAGAGACCATGGGTGTTATAGGGTGGCTAAACTTCCTAATTTGGCCTCGTTTTAGATTTGGTTCATTAATAAAAAATGCTAGCAGCCATGACCGAATTAAAATGTGAGTCGTGTGTGTTCGCAGGTGGGAAGAGTTCGAAAAACTATTTAGCCCATTAGCTGCAGCCGGTTGGTGTGCGATCATGGCAAAGTTGGTTTCTCCGGGGCTAGTTAATAAATTACACAAAGTAAACAAGACAGTTTTTATGTTGCACACCTTTCAGTTCTCATGAAATGCTTTCAATATTTGTATATGAATTTCTACAATTTATAGTTGGTTTGAGGTTAAGTCATTGAAATTTGGAGCTATTGGAATTGTAACATATTGTCCCATGTACATTGTGTAATTTACCGACAGTCCCTAACTAGCCCCATAGGAATATCCAAAGCCAACCTAAACTTACCACAGACATTACGATTGGGTCGCATGCAGCTCTACTCCGAATTGATGATTACTTGTTTACTGCCAGCTGTGGGCAGGATTGAAACTAACCCAACCTACATTTACGTTGTGATGCAGTCACGACCACACACAATTCTGTTTTGGATGAGACTGACTTTATGACCAAAATTTATTCTATTTACACTTTCTAGTAAATTTTGACAGTAGAATAAATGTTGGACTCATATCGGTGACACATGATATCCATGATAGATTGGCTCGTGGGAATTGTCGCTGTTTGTAATATGCTTGGTCTAACACGTTTTTCGCCTCATGACTTTTTATGCATTCATGCCGCCACCTTGTATATGCTCAAGGAGCATTTTGGTCACTGAGGCATCAGCGACTGCCATTAGAAGACAGTGGCAGATGCAGTGTCCTCAGGTCCCTCATCAATTGACAAGGTTGCTGTGAACTAAATTCCCAAGAAGCTCAATTTGAAAGGAAATTTCCTCAAAAGTGGGCCAGGAATCATTATCTTTTCGTCATCCATGGTTGTCAGTGACAGCCTTTAATATGCAAATATTTCTGTTTATTCTTCTATGAAATTATTACTCAGGGTTACAGATGTTCTCACTGGATTTCAGGTTGACTGTTTGGGGGTTGTTATAGGCCTTGGTTTTTCTGTTTATATTTAGAGGTTGACGTTAGCGTGTTGGGGACACTAATTGGTGTCACTTCATTGTCAGTATGTGTTACAGCTGTGGTGACTTGTCATCTCGCTGGCACAGGTGATATTTAAGAGCGGCTGGCCCAGTGCTCCAGTTGGCTTGAGAGATGGGGAGGGTTAACACCTTTAGTTGGCTCTCCCTATTTGGTAAAAAAAAAATCCTTCTTCCCTGCTTTTGTTCCACCTTTTGGTTTGCTTCCTGTCTTTAAGAATGGTATGGGTTTTAATTTTGTTTGCATCTTCTTGGGCAAATTTAGTGGGTGCTCATGGTGGGTGTCTTTTAGGTCCCAGTTGTTGTTGCTTGTCAACTTTCAGTGGACACCCCCATGAATGTCTTTGAGGACCTCTCCTAGACCCCCACCTGTTTTGTTTTGGTTGTTAATGACTCTTTGTTGGTTCCCCCTACTGTTTGCGCAATAATTTATGGTTTCTTGCTAGGGAACCTAACAAAATGGGGGCTCGTCCAGGATTTTGTTTCCCTGGAATATAGTAGTTGCTCTAATCAGATATTTGAGTGTTCGAGAGACACTTGTGGTAGTTTGTCACAGACATCCAACCAGAGTGGTTATATGATTGGTGGAATTATTTTGAAAGTTCATAAACAAAAAAGCTGTGGACTTTAAGTTGGAAGCATTTGTGGAAACCCCTACATGGGAGATGCTAGTTAAATGTTGCTCGTCATTGCAAAGTTACACATGCCAATTCAAAAGCAGTAGTCAAAGAGTTAGTGGAGGAGGAAATCCTTTCGGAGAGGGAGGATGATGGAAAAGATCCTACGGGTGGTAGAGTACACCCCGTAGACATGCAATTGCGAGACGTAGAACGAAAAGCAAAATGGGAACAGTAGAAATTAGAGCTTGTGCACAAGGAAAGAGATCATGAGGAGAGATTGGAGCATCAGAAATTAGAGCTTGAGCACAAGGAAAGGGAAAGAGAATGAGTAGCCAGACAAAAACAGGAATGTGAGCGTGCCATTCGATTAAAAGAGATGGTGCTGGTAGCACGACAAAGAGAGAGATCTAGAAGTACTCCAAATCAAGTCAGGCCATTCTGTTACCTCAGCAAAGTTTGATCTTGGTCGGAACAGCCGGCTTATATCACCTTTCAACGAAAAGGAGGTGGATGTATATTTTACTCTATTTAAACGGATTGCCACATCCCAAAAATGGCTCCTCAAGTTTTCTTGTGGGAGAAGCTCAGAAAGTGTATGCCGCTTTATCTCTTGACCAGAGCTCAGATTGACACTGTTAACTGCTATTGTTCAGCTTACAAGTTGGTCCCAAAGGAATACAAACAGTCCCGTAAATTATGAAAGACCAAATCACAAAGCCATGTTGAATTCGCAAGGGAACAAACATGTACTGCATTGTGGTGTGGATCTCAAGAGGTCAAGGACCTTGAGGATTTAAAGACACTCATACTTCTCGAGCAGAATTGCCTTCACAAAAGGGTTGCTACCTACATTGTATGAGCACAAGGATCTTACTCTTGAGAAAGCTGCAGTCCTTGCAGATGAGGTTGCGTTGACACATAGAACTACCTTCACAAACAAAGCACTCAGCAGTTATCCATAAACAAAAAGCAATCCAGAGATGTCTCCTCCTACTGCGAAGTTTCTGTCTTTTCCCCCGTGACCAAAGAAAAGGATTGTCAGAAAACGTTTTTTTTGTATCCCCCAAGTATCTTTTCTCACGGCAGTAATGACGCACATCGTCTCTGTGTCCTAAGTTGAAACAGAAAAATAAATGTATTCTTGTGGGAGCCCTCCAGCCCATCAAGTGTGTGGATAGGACTGGTTTATTTCCTAAACAAGACGTTGGATCAGATCCTTTGGGTTTGTGTCTGAAGAGTGGCGATGCTGTTAAGCAGCCAGTGAAGACACTGAGACACTGGGGCAGCCCAATCCTTCATTTTGGAGGGTGTTTAGCTTTTTTTCTGACACTTCAGCAACTGGTTACAGTGTGTTAGTACAAGGTTTGGAGATGAGTTGCATGTACAAGGTTTGGAGATGAGTTGCATGTACAATGTGGAACTCAAGATTGATCTTGTTTCTGGTTCCATTGTCATTGGGGTGAGGCCTAGCCTACCAGTGGAAGGGGTCTCATTCATTTTGGGAAACGATTTGGCTGGAGGGAAGGTTGTGCCATATCCTGTTGTTTGTAAGCAACCCAGAGTGGAGTAACCTGATGGGTTATCAGAAACGTACCCTAGAGTGTTCTCAGCATGTGCCATTACACATGCTATGTCTAAGAAAGTTGTTGGGGCGGATGTCAGCGGTCCCACCATGTTCAATCTGTCCGAGACGTTTATGTGTGATCCTGATTTCGGTAAAACCTCCTGAGTTGACCTCTCCTTTGAAAACCCCAAATGCGAGCAAGTTTGTAGAACCACTGAAGGAAGAGGGGGTCCCTAGTGTTGACACTTCAATGTCTAGGAAGCAGCTGATTGCTGAACAGAGTAAAGAGGTTTCCCTTTCTCCTCTTTTTGCTGAGATGCGTCCAGAGGAGGAGTTTGATCAAGTTTGTGTGGGTTACTTTGTAAATAGGAAATGGCATTCTTGCGCCACTTCTGGCAAGACGATTGTCCTAGTGTATCTCAAATTGTTGTTCCAGTTACCCTTCTACAAGAGATGCTGAGGTTGGCTCACAATGGTAGGATGGCAAATGACCGTATCTTGCATAACTTCTTCCAGCCTGGTCTGAAACAGGATGTTGTGACTTACTGTAAATCCTGTCTCGTTTGCCAGAGGATGGGTAAACCGAGTCAAGCTGCATCGGTTGCACTTTTTGCAGCCTCGTCCTGCTTTTGGTTAACCTTTCAGCAGGGTTCTGGTGGACTGTGTTGGTCCTTTGCCCAAAGCAAATACTGCTAACTAGTTTCTCTTAACCATCATGTGCGATGCCACTTATTTCCCTGAGGCCATTCCACTGAGGAAGATCACGGCTCCCAGTATTCTTAAGACCTAGGTGACATTCTTTTCAATGCTTGTACATCCGCAGGTAGTGCAATCGCACCAAGGTTTGAATATCATGTCAAAGGTCTTCCAGCAAGTGTTACAGCAGTTGGGTGTTAACCGTTGCTTCTCTAGTGCCTACCACACAGCCTCAAGGTGAACAAATGATTTCCGCATGTGTGTTACCCACCGTGAAGCATGGAGGAGGTGTGATGGTGTGGGAGTGCTTTGCTGTTGACACTTTCAGTGATTTATTTAGATTACAAGGCACACTTAACCAGCATGGCTACCACATTATTCTGCAGGGAAACACCATCCCATCTGGTTTGCGCTTAGTGGGACTATCATTTGTTTTTCAACAGGACAATGACCCATCACACCTCCAGGCTGTGTACGGGCTATTTGACCAAGGAGAGTGATGGCGCTGCATCAGATGATCTGGCCTCCACAATCCCCCTCCCTCAACCCAATTGAGATGGTTTGGGATGAGTTGGACCACATAGTGAAGGAGAAGCAGCCAACAAGTGCTCAGCATATGTGGGATCTCCTTCAAGACTGTTGGAAAAGCATTCCTCATGAAGCTGGTTGAGAGAATGCCAAGAGTGTGCAAAGCTGTCATCAAGGCAAAGGGTGACTACTTTGAAGAATCCCAAATATAAAATATAGATTGATTTGTTTAACACCTTTTTGGTTACTACATGATTCCATATGTGTTATTTCATAGTTTTGATGTCTTAACTATTATTATACAATGTAGAAAATAGTAAAAAAAACTTGAATGAGAAGTTGTGTCCAAACTTTTGTCTGTTATTGTATTTGTTGTGTTATGGGGAAGGTGTTACAGGCCTTGTTTTTTCATTTACATTTAGAGGTTGGACTTTTGCACGTTGGACGCACCAATTGGTATCACCTCGTTGGTCAGTGTGTGTTACACCTGTGCTGGTTTTTCATCTCGTTAGACAAAGTGTTTCACCTGTGGCTGGTCCAGTGCTCCAGTTGCCTCGAGATGTGGAGGGTTAACACCTTTAGTTGGCTCTCTCTATTTGATTTCTAAATAAACAAATATTTTTATCTGATCTTCCCTGTTTTTGTTTTTCTCCACCTTTTGGTTTGCTTCCTGTCTTTAAGCTTGGTGTGGGTTTTAATTGTGTTTGCCTCTTCTTGGGACTAATTTTGGGGGCACTCATGGTGGGTGTCTTTTAGGTCCCAGTTGTTGCTTGTCAACCTTCAGTGAACACCCCCATGAGTGTCTCTGAACCCCTCCTAGAACCCAACCTGTTTTGGTTGTTGTTAGTGACTGTTAGTTCCCCCTTCTGTTTGAGCCATTATTTTTAGTTTCTTGCTGGGGAATGCTTGATGCTCAATCCTGTTAGGTTCTAATTCTCAGAGTAAAAAACTCAACGGACACTATGAAAGGTTAACCAAGTTTATTCTCCCAGATGGTCAATACAGCTGCATCAGACAAAACATGTTTCCACCAACACAAGTATATATACTCCAATTTAGATGCACTCCTCCTTCTCTCCAACCCTTACATATTGTAGGGTTCGACGGGAAGACAAAGTGATGGGGTAATAACTGTTCCTTCTCCCTTAAGGTGACCTGACCTCAACCTCCTTGATGCCAAATCCAAAGCTCTCCACCTGTATCACCTATAGCAATCATGTGACTGCCTCCCCTTTACTTAGTACATTCCAAAGCCATCTGGCTCCTACAGATAACCATTAACTTCTGATGTGAAAACCAGTCTATCACTCCTATACTATAGCATTACTCCTGATGTATCATGTCTCTAGTATAACAAGGTTTCAAGTTTAACCCAGAATTTAACAATCCAGTACCTCACAAGAGGGTATGATTTCACTAACATGGTCAGTCTTAGGTTGGCAGTGTAACCCAATTCTTCTCAGATTGATTTGGCCTATTCCTTTCTCAGTCAATAAGGGCTTATCTTGTTTTCTGCTTCTTGCAGTTTCTGCCTAAGCAGAAATCACACAGTTTATGCTCTTGTGCAAGTTATTGTGTGTGTGTCCATGTAATATCATCATGCAGCCATGAGCCTGAGGGAGTAGGAACACTTCATGAAAAGAACTGCTACAGAAGCTCAATTCACCCCAGCTACTGTACTGCCACTGTGTAACAGTGCAACAGATGTTTTTATTGCACCCCCCCCCCCCCACATCACAATTGTCTCACTATAACTAATATGCAAGGATGGTTAGACGCCTCTTGTATCTAGTCCCCCTCTCAACACAAGTTGCATGAACTGTCAGTCAGCGATCGCTCTAGCCGCCTCTTGTTTTAGGAATTATCAGCCAAAGTTGCATGTGTAAGCCTACTGAACCTTATGTCAGTTGATTTCTAAAGCTATTCCCTCTCACTTTTTAACATAGTGTAACCCTGTTAAACTACCTCAGGATACTGTACGGTATATTCCACCAGGCGGGTAACTTGACCAATATTAGTAACAGGCCAATTTGACCCCCCTTCTCCAATAATATACCATGATGAGTTTGATTGGGGGGGAAATCCCCACTGTTAAGCGCCAGGCAGCTACTGGGTTTATGTTGCTTTGCACCACAGTGACTCATTTCCTCATTTTATGATTGCATCCCCCCGTCGCCAAATACGCTTTTGATCCCCAGAGGCCGTCTGCCCGAAACGCACAATTTCTCCTCTTTCCCTTTTCAGCAGTCTGTGATGTATTGCTTTAGTCTGCAGTAAAGGTTCAGCAGCATTTTCTGGGACAGTTCAAAACCGACTCAGGGACGGTTCTGGGATGATAGAGCCAAAATTCATACAACCACTGTACATCAAACAATGTTAAAAAGCAATGAGGCTGATGTAACAAATGAGAATGTTTAGCTTAAATGTTGACAAACTATTATTTCTTAACATAAGTGCAGTAATGCGCACATGACAGTAGGATACGCGCAAATGTTCCAAAATGCCATTAGCAGAAACACACCTTCCTAATAAACATGCAAGCAGTGTATAGTGAGAGAGATGAAATCATCTGTTCAAAATATAAAAAGAGGGGAGATCTAAAGATGCAACAACTAGCATGGGTTGCTTATATGACTAGGATTGTGTCTTTGGCTGCTGGACAATGAAATAAAGTTGATTTGAAAACCAATAGAACATGAGAGAAATGCTGGTTTCAATGGCATAAGGAAGTGTTTTTATAAAAGAATTCCCTTAACATTTCTATGGTCTGTTTTTGGCGAGGCTACTTTGAAACGAGATAAGACGTGCCTCCAGGCTTTAAACGTTTATGGTCAAGCAGTTTCAAAATGCCTGACTGCCTCCGCTCAGATTGCAAGGTGAGTGATACGCGGTGCACAACAGGGCACTGGCCTTTCTCTCCTTTAGACATTAATGTGAATTATCTTACATTATACACTGTGTGTACAAAACATTAAGGACACCTGCTCTTTCCATGGCATAGACTGACCGGGTGAATCCAGGTGAAAGCTATGATCCCTTATCGATATCACTTGTTGAACCCACTTCAATAAGTGTAGATGAAGGGGAGGAGACAGGTTAAAAAATGATTTTTACACCTTAATTGTCTTTTAAGGCACATATTGTGTATGTGTGCCATTCAGAGGGTGAATGGGCAAGACAAAATATTTAAGTGCCTTTGATCCGGGTATGGTAGTAGGAGCCAGGCGTACTGGTTTGTGTCAAGAACTGCAATGCTGCCGTATCCTTGTCATGCTCAACAGTTTCACGTGTATATAAAGAATGGTCCACCAACCAAAGAACATGGGCCAGCATCCCTGTGGAACACTTTCGTCACCTTGTAGAATCCATGCCCCGACGAATTGAGGCTGTTTTGACGGCAAAAGAGTGTGCAACTCAATATTATGAAGGCGTTCTTAATGTTTTGCACACTCAGTATATGTGTCAAACATAACTGGCATTTGTCCGATATTTATGTAATTAAAAGTCTCATTGAAGTTTGTCTACATTTTCTGGTGCCTCCCTCAGGTCAGCATCGGTGTGGGCATATCACCTGGGCTACACTAATTATTTACAGGTAATTGCTAAAGGAAACACCAACATAAAGTGTCGTAATAGGGCTTGGGCTGCCAGAACAGCTTCAATGCACCTTGGCATAGATTCAACAAGTGTCTGGAAACCTTGGAGGGATGCGACACCATTCTTCCATGAGAAATTCCATTATTTGATGGTGGTGAAAAACGTTGTATCAGGGTCCGCTCCAGAATCTCCCATAAGTGTTCAATTGGGTTGAGATCTGGTGACACACACAAACACACACACGTTAAACCCCCTATGCTCCTTTGAAATACCTCTTTCAAAGTCACTGAGATCTTTTCTTCTAGCAATGGA
Organism: Salvelinus alpinus; assembly: GCF_045679555.1. Classification (NCBI taxonomy): domain Eukaryota; kingdom Metazoa; phylum Chordata; class Actinopteri; order Salmoniformes; family Salmonidae; genus Salvelinus; species Salvelinus alpinus. Next base: position 48,688,154 of record NC_092092.1, on the reverse strand, counting down.
AGCCAAAATAATGGGTAACTGGCCATTTATATACATGACCCTAAGCATGATGGGATATTATTTGCTTAATTAACTCCGGAACCCCTCCTATGTGAAAGCACTTGCTTTCAATATTCTTCGTATCCCTCATTTACTCAAGTGTTTCTGTTATTTTGTCAGTTACCTGTACATCTAATGTAGACCCATGTTGGCAGTTCAAAACATAAAAATAAACAAAGCATTTTAGCATCCTTGCTGTCCCCAGTCCACCTGGCCGTGCTGCTGCTCCATTTTCAACTGTTCTGCCTGCGGCTATGGAACCCTGACCTGTTCACCGGACGTGCTACCTGTCCCCGACCTGCTGTTTTCAACGCTCTAGAGACAGCAGGAGCGGTAGAGATACTCTTAATGATCGGCTATGAAAAGCCAACTGACATTTACTCCTGAGATGCTGACTAGTTGCACCCTCGACAACTACTTTATTATTATTTGACCATGCTGGTCATTTATAAACATTTGAACATCTTGGACATGTTCTGTTATAATCTCCACCCGGCACAGCTAGAATAGGACTCGCCACCCCTCATAGCCTGGTTCCTCTCTAGGTTTCTTCCTAGGTTTGGGCCTTTCTAGGGAGTTTTTCCTAGCCACCGTGCTTCTACACCTGCATTGCTTGCTGTTTGGGGTTTTAGGCTGGGTTTCTGTACAGCACTTTGAGATATTAGCTGATGTAAGAAGGGCTATATAAATACATTTGATTTGATTCGACGTCCATCCATGTCTGAGGACGTCAGGAGATGACATGGAAACTGGCCACTAGAGGCAACAGTGAGCGCTGTTATCTTCAAGTAGGTTTCAGTTTTGATGGGGGGGCATTGTGGACAGGGATGGTGGATGGGTGTAAGCATCTGCCTCTGATTACAAATGTTGGAAGTGTAAGTCCAGTGATAGAAAGTTGGTTTTGTGATTTTTCTTTTAAACCTATCCCAAACCTTAACCCTTACCTTAACCATTCAGAGTCAATGCCTAACCTTATGTTTTTTGAGTTAATGCCTAAACGTAACCTTAAACACTTGGAAATTTGACGTTTGCAACTTCGATATTTGAAGTTTGAGAAATGTGGATGAACGTTTAATTCTGATGTGAGACTGTGAGAGCTCGTTGTAGCTATAGCCTGTATATCATAAACTGGGGAACAGGGATGACATTTCTTTTTATTGACTGGAGGGGAGCTCCTGTTCCATTTTACCCTGTGTAAAATGGCAATAACAAGCGCCACACAGATTCGGCTCCAATTAGTATGCATGGAATAGTGGAAATCAAGCAATAGATCAAAGGTAAAGAGCACATTCATTTGATGGTTAATCCCAGTGAGATGGGAGTGGAGGGAGACACGTATTCATGCACACACACGGGCAGTTGAGCACACATGGACGCACGCACACCCGCACGCACGCAGATACACACACATATACGCACGTATGTACACACACACATACCTGCACACCCACTCGCATATACACACACACCTTGACAAGATTCACTCGACGAGCTACAAGTGAAATGCATCTAAATGTCAGCCTGTACAAACCGTTATTGACTGGAGGTGAGCTCCTGTTTGATTCAACCTTGAATATCTTCAGTTTGTTTTTCGTTCCTTATATTTTGGTTGGAAGGTATGCAACAGTATTGTTTTGTTGTTTTTGGACAAGCTAGATAAAGTGAATCTTGTTTAGTTCATCAAGTGCAATTTAAATGTCTCCGAGATATAGACAGATGAATGTTTCAGGCCTAAGAAGCAGGCATTGGTCAATAGCTGGCACAGCTATCTGCTTTTGAGGATGGCACACACTACCCATGGAATAAGTAAGATGCCACTCAAACTGGCATGGCTATTATTTGCTTAACTACATGATTTTGGGGGGGGGGGGGGGGGTTGTGACTGAGTCATTATCAGCAGGGCACACACAGGTTAATACGAGATGTATTAATGTCATACTTTCCCATGTTCGTGCAGAGTGATACAGTGAGGGCTAAACCTTCAATAATGACTTGTATAACACGAAGCAAACCCCTGAGATAATGAGATTGTCTTATGGTTTGCCATGACTCGTAGCAGGTTCAAAAATGTAAAGTCAAGCGCACATATTTCATCTATTATACAGATGCTCAACAAACATGTACATACACACACTAATGAGTCGCGAGGCACTGAAGTGGAGCGCACGCTCGGCTCCTCTCCTGTCTTTACGCTTCTCATTAACATTCGTCGCTTGTCCATGATGCTGAAAGGATCTCCAGCGCACGGAGCGGAGACGAGCATTGTTCCAGTGCTTAAAGGAGGTATCTACGACTCGCAGGCGGACAGCGCAAGGAGGAGGACCGGAAGAGACGGTTAATTTACATTATAGCATTCCTTCACTGCTGGACCTGGAGCAGGAGCCTTCCTTTTCTATACAAAAAAAAAACACCTGCAGAAAATAGTCACCAGTGCATTTTTCCTGACATCAAGTCGCCGATATGTGTCGGATCTAACATAGACTATTATTGAGAAACAATGAATATCTCCATTCTTGGGTGGATGTGGGCACTTTTTTTCATGGAAATGCCTAAGTTTATGAATTTATCGGTTTTCGTTCTACCTGTTTTATGGGGTTTGGTGCTTGGTGGCTCTCAAAGTGTACAAATTGGTATGTATCAAGCAAATTCGTTAATTTCAGGGATAGCCTATATTTTTGGGACATAGGTCCCGCAAGTAGGCTCGTGATTTTGCCAATGCATGATGAAAGCTGGTCATGCAAATTTTAATTAAATAAATCAACAATATAACATTTTGGAATATGCTATACACAAGTATATTGAGATGTCCAATTGTTTCTATTACAGGTGGACTCTTTCCAAGGGGTGCTGATCAGGAGTACAGTGCATTTCGGATAGGAATGGTTCAATTCGGCACACCCGAATTCAGATTGACGCCCCATATTGACAATCTGGAAGTAGCAAACAGTTTTGCTGTCACCAATTGTTGTAAGTAACAAATGAAGCCTATTTCAGGTCTCTTTACAAACTTAACAATGAAATCAATTTTCATCCCCTTCAAATATACCAATATAAAACACAGCAAAACTATCAATTGATGGATTCACTTAGGCTACTTAGAAACGGTGCATGGAACCACTCAATTAGCGCGTAATTTGTGAGCTTATTTAAATCGGTGAAACCACATCTGTTGTGGAAAGACATGGACAAGTAGGCTGTTTGTAAAAAAATATCTGATGTGGATTAGTGTTCATCTTCTCTGTGTGAGAAATGACAAAGTAAAGTTGGTTTCCACAGTAACAGTAAGTCACAGTGATGCTCCATTGACACAGGCGCGCGTAATGTCTTGCATGACAAGTAGGCACTGGGAGTATCCATTGTAATTTCGTATTTTAATCAAATTCAAGACAGTTGTATTATCTTTTGTCAAATATTGTCACCATTTGCAATAGCTTTTCATCTCTGATAGACATGACCTAGGTTAAAATACATTCACGCCCGTTAATTGAAAATTAGTTTATTGTTCCACATATTTAATAGGCATTTATTAACCGTATTTAGTAAAGGAACTAATCTATATCAGGTAGCCTATGCATTACATGTAGTTCTGTGGATGAGAAAGATAGGCTAAGTGTAATAATTAAATCATTAAGGTTTCTTCCTTCTGGGCATTGAGAGGAGATTATAGCCTTCTGGACCAGCCTATTGCCTACCACTTCTTGGCCCACATTCGTTATGTTATTAGGTTCTTCAACGCAATTTCTTTATATATATATATATTGAGAACAATCAACTGAAACAATATATATATATATATATATATATATTTAAACTGACAATATTTAATAGTTTAAAAAAAGAATAGGTTCGATTTGATCTGTTCACTGAGCGATTAATGAGCGCCGCTCTAAAATGGATGGGCTCCCCATTTCATCTAGCTGTTGCCAAGCGACAGTTCGTTTGGGAAAAACGTCTCTGAGGTATATTAAATCAAAACTCAAGGATATTTTTTATACCATGTGCATTGATTATAATCACCGTTTCCACACTTTCCACATAAAAGCTTGTTGTGTTGAACCTCAACGCGTCAGATGCCTGATGATGCTGGATCAGGAGAACAGCGACATGTCAGTCACCGCTTGGGTTCTAAGCAACAACCTCAATCCCCATAACTGTTATGTCAGAGGTTGTTCTTATGCAGTAGGGTTACATATGGCTTCATTCAGTAAGTAGTCTACTGTAAATAAGAAGCAGATGGAATCATTGTAACTTACACATTTGCCTCACTTGATATGCACTTTAAAAAGCAGTAACTTTTTCGGTAGGGAAAAGGCTGAAAGCATGTTCTTTGGACATAGGCCTACTGTAGCCTATTATTGATAGGTGTCATCATTTATTAGAAAAAAATAGGGACAATAGATCTCACAGGTGGCTGGTCGCACCTTAGTTGGGGAGGACGGGCTCCTAGTAATGTCTGGAATGGAATGGTATCAAGGACATGGTTCCATGTGTTTGATACCATTCCATTCACTCCATTCCAGCCATTATTAGCCGTCCTCCCTGCCCCAGCCTCCTGTGATAGATATGTGATAGCCTTGCCTTTTAGTCAACGAATTGGTCAATGGACCAATTCAAACTCATGTAAACCAATGTTAAAAAACACTCATAATAATTGGTAGCACATTTGGCAATACAATACAGATATATATATATATATATATATATATATATATATATATATATATGTGTGTTTTCTCTATGTGAACATATATTATTTGAGAGTGAGTGGCCCTTCTCAAGCGTTTGACTATATAGGCTACTCTTTTAATCCAATAGATGACACTATACATTAGAAGGCATTACAGTAATTCCCTTCATATTTGAAACATACATTTTCAGATGAGAAAGCACCATTAAAAAGCTGGGCACAGAGACATTTATAGAAGCCATATTAAAATTAGATTGATCATTTTGCTGTACATTAGGTGAAACAATGTAACCAGTCAATGGGATATGTTTAATGAATTGAACGAATTATATACCTGGGATGAAATACACTCTGATTAGCTAAATCACCAAGTTGTATAGTAGCCCAAAGTACAGTAGAATCCAGGCCAATTTGAAGGCATAAGCTTCCCTTACAAGTATACCTTGTGGGATAAGCTAATTCATAAAGAAGTAGATTGACATTTTCTCAGACAATTTTGTACAGGTTATGCAATGAGTCAGATAATAATTCCTTTACTGGGATATTGTTGGCCTGGCTTTTATAGTGACCATAAGAAAAAACAAGAGCTTGTACAATTTTATTCAAGGAAGTCTTGTTGGGCCAGAGTGGTACGTCTACGATGTATGAAAGCATTTACCTGCATCTGACCTTGTTATGATGCACAGGTAACTGCCAAAGCAATATACTGAACCAAAATATAAACGCAAAGTGCAACAATTTCAAAGATTTTACTGAGTTACAGTTCATATAAGACAATCAATCAATTGAAATAAATTCATTAGCCCCTAATCTATTGATTTCACATGACTGGGAATACAGATGGCCCTCAGGATCTCGTCACACTATTTCTATACATAAAAATTAAATTAAATTATATTCATTAAATTATATACAATTAAATTGTATTCATTGTCGGTAGCTTATGCCTGCCCATACCATAACCCCATCGCCACCATGGGGCACTCTGTTCACAATGTTGAGAACAGCAAACCCCTTGCCCACACGACACGTGGTTTTGAGGCCGGTTGGACGTACTGCCAAATTCTCTAAAACGACGTTGGTAGAGAAATGAACATTCAACTCTGGCAACAGCTCTGGTGGACATGCAATCAGCATGCCAATTGCACGTTCCCTTAAAACTTGAAAAATCTGGGGTATTGTATTGTGTGACAAAACTGCACATTTTAGAGTGGCCTTTTATTGTCCCCAGCACCAGGTGCACCTGTGTAATGATCATGCTTTTTAATCAGCTTCTTGATAAGCCACACCTGTCAGGTGGATGGATGGTCTTGGAAAATTAGAAATGCTCACTAAAATGGATGTAAACAAATTTGTGCACAATACTAAAGAGAAATATGCTTTTTGTGCATATGGATCCTTTATTGGAACTATTGTTTTAGTTCATGAAACATGGGACCAACACTTTACATGTTGCGTATAGATTTGTGTTCAGTGTAGAAACACTTGAGTAAATGAGGGCTACAAAGTCTATTGAAAGCAGGTGCTTCCACACAGGTGTGGTTTCTGAGTTAATTAAGTAATTAACATCCCATCATGCTTAGGGTCATGTATAAGAAATGCTGGGCAGGTCATTATTTTGGCTACCATGGCTTCCAATTGGCTCATTCATCCCCTCTTCTCCCCTCTGTAACTATTCCCCATGTCATTTCTCTAAGTGAGAATGTGTTCTCAGTCCACTTACCTGGTAAAATAATGGTGACATAAAAACAATAAAAATGCCCCCATAGGATGACAATGCCCCCATCCACAAGGCACGAGTAGTCATTGAATGGTTTGATGATCATGAAAATGATGTAAACCATATGCCATATGTCAGTCACCAGATCTCAAACCAATTGAACAAATTCTGGAGCTGCGCCTGCAAAAACACCAAATGATGGAATAACTTGTGGAAGAATGGGGTTGCATCCCTCTAATAGAGTTCCAGACTCGTGTAGAATCTATGCCATGGTGTATTGAAGCTGTTCTGGGTTGTGGTGGCCCAACGCCCTATTAAGACACTCTATGTTGGTGTTTCCTTTATTATGGCAGTTACCTTGTTGTATTCACATGCCATTTTAAATGTTCACGTATGATCAAAAGCCAAAATCTGAATCATGCAGAAAGCATATTCCATGGTCAGTTTATTGTACAATCTTAATTAAATACATTTAAATGCCCTATTATAGAAGACGCTGTAAAATATTAAGTAGGCTAGGAAGTTGGGCCTTTCATAAATCGAGGCTAGACAGCCCTCTGTGGACCTTAGCCTGCCCTGAATACTCTCCTTAACCCAGAGTGCATTTGAAATGGCACCCTATTCCCAATGTAGTGCACTAGAGCCCTAAGGGCCCTGGCCAAAAGTAGTGCACTACATAGTGAATAGGGTGCAATTTGGCACACAGCCTCCTCTCCTTTTAATAATCCTCCATCCACACATACTGTAAGTAGGGTGTCTTTTTAAACTACACAGAGCTGAGATATCAATTACAAACTTGTTCAAAGACTTCAAGTCTAGTCGAAGTCGTCTCCTCTTGTCTCATGTCACATTGCTTAGCCCGCTCACTGCTTCCGAGGCAGCGAGGTCAAGTCTATTCATGTTGATGTGCTCTATATGGAGTCACAGTGCATTACACTGTATGTCACTTGTCCGTCCAAAAAAAGTTAGATTAGCGAAACAATAATGAGCTCGATGTTATTGCTTTCTTGCATTTGTAGGCTGCTACTATATGTTCAACTAGTGAGAGGACTCAGCCGTGTTCTGTAATAACTTGTAGCTCGAGTTAAAGTCACAGATCTCAAATCATCTTCCCCATTCCTAACCTTAACTATTATAGGTGGAAACAGAGAACTAACCATACTGTCGATCAGCGTCAACTTCATCCTATTCCTAGTTCAGCACCACGTCAGCATGTAACCCTTATCCCATAGGAGCGATCTTGACGTGTTCATTTAAATAAAGAAATTAATCTGATATGGGACCTGATTAAAAAAACACGCCTGGCTCCTACGCACATCCATTATCGTTCATCCTTTATCAAACTGTAGGTAGGCTACGGTACACTCAAGGGCAGAAGGCACTGTAGCGACAACTATTTACTGTTCCAGTCGAGATTCTGAAGGCAGAGCACTTATTTGCCAAGGAGATGGAGCGGAGATGGAGCACAATTATGATTATGTACCAGCCGTCCTTGACATCTGAGACTTATCGCCATTATAATAAATAGCTACACTTCAGAACAGCAACTACTACACAAGGTACAAACAATGCCGGACTTATTGTCCTGCCTAGTCCCAGTTGGCAAGACGGCACAAACAAATCTAGTACCAGGTTAATATTGCCTACTTCACCTGATCCAATTCTGTCACATGTGGGTACAGAGGTACAAGTGTGGTGGACAGATCATAGGCCCTATATTTATTTTAGTCAGTTGGTAGATGTTTGTGTTCAGAGCAACTTACAGTGATATGTAATACAATGCATGCCATAAGTGGGTTCCATCATAGAAATATATTCTATAGGTACGGGTTCAGCAACAGCATATTCATTATGCATCATAATTCTCTGTCTGGTTTTACCCCTTAATATTGTGCATATTGTGCAAGATACCATTTAGCTCAGAATTTGGAAGAAGCAGTGAAAACCCTTAGTACTCCATTAAAAAGGTGTGGAAATGAAGGTCATAAATCCATGTCCACAGGGTGTCTTGATATTTTTTAAATGTCATCTTTATGTAACTAGGCAAGTCAGTTAAGAACAAATTCTTATTTACAATGACAGCCTACCCCGGCCAAACCTGGATGACGCTGGGACGACTGCTCTATGGGACTCCCAACAATGGCCGGATGTGATGCAGCCTGGATTTGAACCAGGGACTGCAGAGACGCCTCTTGCACTGAGAAGCAATGCCGTAGACTGCTGCGCCACTCGGGAGCCCCAATATCACAATATTTGTATAGTCAATTTGATGCTGGATCAATTTGGAAAACGCATATGATTTATTCTGTTTGTTCTAATCGGGATATTTGCTGTAGGGGTGCATTCATTAGCAACACTAGATGCCGAGCTCACTACCCCTCTGATGGAGAGGAATTTTTCGCTTTGATTACGATTTGAATTGGGACGCTGTTGTAGGTTTATTTCTTATCAGTGGAGAGTGGGGTAAGTGGAGAGTGGGATAAGTGGAGCCAAAGCGGTATATTAAGCCACCCTTGTTTCTAGAAAACCATACACAAAATGAATAATTTCAACAAATATTTTGGAAGATGTCCTCGTTTTATGGAGTCTGTGAAGGAAGAAACCACATGGAAAAAGTGGTAAGTGAGTTGGGTCCAAAAAACAGATTTTCACCAAGTCAATTTAATGTATTGTTTTAGAGGTTTCATGATGCTTGTGTCTAAACCAAAGTTGGGGTCTCTATAATCTTCAATATGAGTCCCTAAAATAGCATGAAAGGGCACATTCTTAGCTGTGTGGGCTAATATAGTCAAAATGTTTGCCTTGGGGTAAGTTGAGGCAATGGCAAGTTGATCAAATAGAAATGTTTTCTTCCCAGGCATAATGCAAGCCATTGTCGCTGGGATATGAGGTAACAACAGGGCCTGGCCTATGTTAAAAGTGTAAAAAAAACACACACAAAAACAAGTACAATGTTGTTAGGTGTTAAGCCTGTGTTAAAATATGCTTACAATTATTAAAAGACAAAAGCAATTGTGTTTGGTAAGTAAAGATAGACAAAAGGTCGTGGTAATATTTAATTCAGTGAAGAAATTTGTAGGCGTTGTCACGCCCTGGCCTTAGTATTCTTTGTTTTCTTACCGCCATTACCCACCAATGGACCAAGCAGCGTGTGAAACAGCAACAGGACCCACCTACACAGGATTCATGGACATGGGAGGAGATATTAGATGGAAAGGGACCTTGGGCACAACCGGGAGAATATCGCCTCCCTCGTGAAGAGCTGGAGGCAGCTAAAGCCGAGAGGAGGCGATATGAGGAGGCAGCACGGAGGCAAGGCTGGAAGCCCGCGAGTACTACCCAAAAATTTATTGGGGGGGGCTAAGAGGTACGGGCCGAGGGCAGGTAGGAGACCTGCGCCCACTTCCCAGGCTAACCGTGGAGAGCGGGAGTACGGGCGGACACCGTGTTACGCAATAGAGCGCACGGTGTCTCCTGTACGTGTTCATAGCCCGGTGCGGGTTATTCCACCTCCCCGCACTGGTAGGGCTAGATTGGGCATTGAGCCGGATGTCATGAAGCCGGCCCTACATATCTGGCCACCAGTACGTCTCCTCGGGCCGGCTTACATGGCACCAGCCTTACGCATGGTGTCCCCGGTTCGCCTACATAGCCCGGTGCGGGTTATTCCACCTCCCCGCACTGGTCGGGCGACGGGGAGCATTCAACCAGGTAAGGTTGGGCAGGCTCGGTGTTCAAGGGAACCAGTACGCCTGCACGGTCCGGTATTTCCGGCGCCACCTCCCCGCCCCAGTCCAGTACCACCAGTGCCTCCTCCACGCACTAGTCCTATGGTGCGTGTCTCCAGCCCTTTACCACCAGTGCCTAAACTACGCACCAAGCCTCCTGTGTGTCCACAGAGTCCTGTGCGTCCTGTTGCTGCTCCCCGCACTAGCCCTGAGATGCGTGTCCCCAGTCCGGTACCACCAGTTCCGGCACCACGCACTAGGCCTAATGTGCGCTCCCAGGGTCCAGTATGCCCTGTTCCTTCTCCCCGCACTAGCCTGAAGGTGCGTGTCCTTAGCCCGGTGACTCCAGTTCCGGTACCACGCACCAGGCCTACAGTGCGCCTCATCCGGCCAGAGCCATCCGTCTGCCCAGTGCCATCTGAGCCATCCGTCTCCCCAGCGCCATCTGAGCCATCCGTCTCCCCAGCGCCATCTGAGCCATCCGTCTCCCCAGCGCCATCTGAGCCATCCGTCTCCCCAGCGCCATCTGAGCCATCCGTCTCCCCAGCGCCATCTGAGCCATCCGTCTCCCCAGCGCCGTCTGAGCCATCCGTCTCCCCAGCGCCGTCTGAGCCATCCGTCTCCCCAGCGCCGTCTGAGCCATCCGTCTGTCCCGAGCCATTAGAGCCGCCCGTCTGTCCCGAGCCGTCAGAGCCGTTAGTCAGTCAGGAGCCGTTAGAGCCGTTCGTCAGTCAGGATCTGCCAGAGCCGCCAACCAGACAGGATCTGCCAGAGCCGCCAACCAGACAGGATCTGCCAGAGCCGCCAACCAGACAAGATCTGCCAGAGCCGCCAACCAGACAAGATCTGCCAGAGCCGCCAACCAGACAGGATCTGCCAGAGCCGCCAACCAGACAGGATCTGCCAGAGCCGCCAACCAGACAGGATCTGCCAGAGCCGCCAACCAGACAGGATCTGGCAGAGCCGCCAACCAGACAGGATCTGGCAGAGCCGCCAACCAGACAGGATCTGCCAGAGCCGCCAACCAGACAGGATCTGCCAGAGCCGCCAACCAGACAGGATCTGCCAGATCCGTCAGCCAGCCATGAGCAGCCAGATCCGTCAGCCAGCCATGAGCAGCCAGATCCGTCAGCCAGCCATGAGCAGCCAGATCCGTCAGCCAGCCATGAGCAGCCAGATCCGTCAGCCAGCCATGAGCAGCCAGATCCGTCAGCCAGCCATGAGCAGCCGTCTCTCAGTCCGGAGCTGCCGTCCCTCAGTCCGGAGCTGCCGTCCCTCAGTCCGGAGCTGCCGTCCCTCAGTCCGGAGCTGCCGTCCCTCAGTCCGGAGCTGCCCTTCAGTCATGAGCTGTCCTCCAGTCATGAGCTGTCCTCCAGTCATGAGCTGTCCTCCAGTCATGAGCTGTCCTCCAGTCATGAGCTGTCCTCCAGTCATGAGCTGTCCTCCAGTCATGAGCTGCCCTTCAGTCCGGAGCTACCCATCCGTCCGGTGGCGCCTTCTGGGATGGTCTTCAGTCCGGGACTTGCTACAAGGGTCGCCGCTCCAGAGGCGCCACCAAAGCGGGTATTGACAATGGTGGAGTGGGGGCCTCGTCCCGCGCCCGAGCCGCCGCCATGATGGGGGCCACCCCGGACCCTCCCCTTCTGTTTCAGGTTCTGCGGCCGGAGTCCGCACCTTTGGGGGGGGGGTGGGGGTACTGTCACGCCCTGGCCTTAGTATTCTTTGTTTTCTTTATTATTTTAGTTAGGTCAGGGTGTGACATGGGGAATGTATGTGTTTTTGTATTGTCTAGGGTGGTTGTATGGTTTAGGGGGTTAAGTAGAGTAGATGGGTTTGTGTTTAGTGTAGGTGTCTAGCTGTGTCTATGGTTGCCTGAATGGTTCTCAATCAGAGACAGATGTCATTAATTGTCTCTGATTGGGAGCCATATTTAAGACAGCCATAGGCATTAGGTTAATGTGGGTAATTGTCTATGTTGTACGTTTGTAGCTTGTGTGTGCACTTATGTCTATAGCTTCACGATCGTTTGTTGTTTTGTTTTCAGTTTGTTAAAGTGTTCGTTGCGTGTTTTTCCCTTCTCAAATAAAATAATGAATTTTGCACACGCTGCGCCTTGGTCCACTCTCTCTCAGCAAGACGATCGTGACAGGCGTAAGATGTGCCAAGAGACCACTTTTTTTGGACAAGCTATCTTTTAAAAACGTCAATATTTACATGAAATCTGATTGTACACAACATCCTGGAATATATTTAAATATCTTTGTTAGAAATATTAATATATTTCCCTTGACAGAGTGATGATGAATGTAAAAAATGGCCCAACTTAGCCCACTCTCCTCTACCTGTTCTCATCAAAAAACCTGACATATTTGTGTGTGTGCGTGCGTAAGAGAGAGAGAAGAGTTAAAGATCATGATGGGCAGAGAAAGTGGGCAATGGAGGATGGACAGAGCAAGAGGCAGTGAGATAGAAACCCAGCCAGACATAGAAAAAAATTGTGAGAATTGTGTTATTCTCTATTCAAGCAACCTATTTAACAGGTTTACGTAATGCCACATATGAGATAGACAAGGTATCTGTGTGCAGCCGAGCAACCAAGGTCCATTAAAGGAGACAGGATGATTCATACCTATCCAAAACCACCATAAGGGGTCTAATCGATAGGGGGGGGTCTCCTCTGTCACGATATGTTTAGCTAACCAGCACTCTGCTCCCCTCCCCATGTACTTGACAGTGATATTCAATCCTATTCAATTAAAGAGACCTTGGGTGTTTTTTTTCCTGTGGAACCCTGCAATGCCGTAGGTAGGCGGTAACTCTGTTGTATCTGTCACTCTAGTTGCGGGGAAAGATTTCTGATTGTACCTGCTGCGAGGGGAAAGAAGGGTGGCTGGTTGTGTGTGTGTGTGTGTGTGAGAGAGAGAGAGAGAGCGACAGAGTGTGTGTGTGTTCTGTTCTTGAAGAGGTACTGTAGATTTCCTCCATTTGAGACATCAAAAACATGTAGAAGCTTGTAGATATGTCACACAGACCAGTACAATGAGCTAGAGTGCATACATACAGTACTTTCATTCTCAGAGTTGACCGCCCCCACCCCCGTCTATTTATTATAAGACCTATTTATTCTCCTACTGTGGCTAAGCAGCGACTGGAGAGCGTGGGAGTAGGAGAGAGAGCGGGGGGAGATGCATAAATTATCTGACAGTTCGATTTCCGCTCGCCTCTAGAAGTAATTGTGTTCCAGCCAATACAAGGCTTCTAGTATGACTGACCACAGTTGCGGTGGCAGACAGGGCACGCATGTACAGGCTTGGTTGGAGGGGGTAGAGGACCGCCCTCTAAGCATGCTTCTTCTCACACTTCATTTCCAGTCGTTGTTCATGTTGTTTATCAATGCAGTGGGACCTGAAGGATGGATGTTACCCTTCATCAGGGTTGTTTTCATTTGGTCCTTGAAACGTTAGTGCCAAAACTATATCCGCCTGTACTAACCCAAAACAACACATGCATGTATGGTTTGCCGTAACTTAAAGTTGATGGGTGATACGGTATTTGTACCGTAGGAAAGGGAGTCAACAAAAATCTGATATCAGAGACATACACGACCCATTTCACAGTGTTTTAGTAGCTCGACGCAGCCAAGTCTGCACCACTGTTACCATAGCAACGTGGTGCCAGACTAGCTCTCCATTGATAGATGAGTAGACGGAAGTTTCATTCGTCTTTCCGTAAGGCGTATGTTAATTCCAAACGTTCCCTGACATCGGGGGTGTTGTTCTTCAAATTTCCCAAAGCACAACAAGTGGAATGACTGATGCACGATGGCGCAATCAACATTCAGTAATGATCCAACATCATAATAACTTGATTAGTATAGCTCTTTGGTAGCCATGGTGACAAAAAGGGAAAATTGGCCTTTGGAATTAACATACGTTTTTAATTTGTGTATAGCCATGTGTTGTGATCTATTCTGAGCATTAGTGCATGAAAATAATATATTGTATATGTGTTAAATGGTTTGACCAATTATATGTTGTTGGTGTCTTTACAGCACCATAGCAATGAAATGAGAATGCTACATCATGCATGCATGATGAACCAATTTGAGACAATGTGCCCTGATTGTAACTGCAATCATATCCAATAAGGCTTTGGGGTTATTTTTGGTAGAATCGACAGAAAGAAGTGTAACACAGGACATATAGGTCAACAATGGGATACCGTTTCTTATTCTTACAAACCAGTTTACTGTTCTAATCAACACTGCCAAATCATTGGACAACAGATATTGTCTCAAACCCAGAACGCCAGAAATCAGTCAACATCAAGGTGCAAGTGTCACGTTGTCCACAGTATGCCTTTCAATAAATTAAATGGAATGTCTTCCCATTTGTCCATACATTATCCCTTTTCTTTGTGTATGTAATGTTGTTGTTCCATCCTTTTATATGCACAAATTACCTGACAACACTGAAGAAGTAAGCTTTCACACACATCACTTACAGTATGTGTGACATTCAGCCCAAGCAAACAGGGAAAGTGTTTGGTTTCCCTGGCAACCTGGCTATCTGGCTCATTGGATGAAACAGTCTTTCTATACAGCAGTAGTACCTAGCATGCCAAGACATCATTAAAGAGAGTACTGCTTGGCCAAAACCTATGTGTTTGTGGTATTTGAATGAAATGTAATTTTATATACAGTACCAGTAAAAAGTTTGGACACACTTACTTATTCCAGAGTTTTATTTTTAATTCTTACTATTTTCTACATTGTAGAATAATAGTGTAGACATCAAAATTATGAAATAGTACATATGGAATCCTGTAGTAACCAAAAAAGTGTAAAACAAATCAAAATATATTTTATATTTGAGATTTTTCAAGTAGCCACCCTTAGCCTTGATGACAGATTTGCACAATCTTGGCATTCTCTCAACCAGCTACATGAGGTAGTCACCTGGAATGCATTTCAATTAACAGGTGTGTCTTGATAAAAGTACATTTTTGGAATTTCTTTCCTAAATGTGTTCTTGCCAATCAGTTGTGTTGTGACAAGGTAGGTGTGGTATACAGAAGATAGCCCTGTTTGGTAACAGACCAAGTCCATATTATGGCAAGAATAGCTCAAATAAGCAAAGAGAAACGACAGTCCATCATTACTTTAAGACATGAAGGTCAGTCAATCCGTAACATTTGTGCAGTCGCAAGAACCATCAAGTGCTATGATGAAACTGGCTCTCATGAGGACCGACACAGGAAAGGAAGACCCAGAGTTACCTCTGCTGCAGAGGATACGTTTATTAGAGTTACCAGCCTCAGAAATTGCAACCCAAATAAATGCTTCACAGAGTTCAAGTAACAGACACATCTCAACATCAACTGTTCAGAGGAGACTGATGAACCAGGTCTTCATGGTTGAATTGCTGTAAAGAAACCACTACTAAAGGATACCAATAAGGAGGAGCGACTTGCTTGGGCCAAGAAACATGAGCAATGAACATTAGACCGGTGAAAATCTGTCCATTGGCCTGATGAGTCCAAATGTGAGATTTTTGTTTCCAAACACTGTGTCTTTGTGAGACGCAGAGTAGGTGAACGGATGATCTCTGCATGTGTGGTACCCACCGTGAAGCATGGAGGAGGAGATGTGATGGTGTGGGGGTGCTTTGCTGGTGACACAGTCAGTGATTTATTTAGAATTCAAGGAACACTTAAGCAGCATTGCTACCACAGCATTCTGCAGCGATACGCCATCCCATATGGTTTGCGTTTAGTGGGACTATTACTTGATTTTCAATAGGACAATGACCCAACACACCTGAAGGCTGTTTAAGGGCTATTTGTCCAAGAAGGAGAGTGATGGAGTGCTGCATCAGATGACCTGGCCTCCACAATCACCCAACCTCAACCCAAAGGAGATGGTTTGGTATGAGTTGGACTGCAGAGTGAAGGAAAAGCAGCCAACAAGTGCTCAGCATATGTGGGAACTCCTTCAAGACTGTTGGAAAAGCATTCCTCATGAAGCTGGTTGAGAGAATGCCAAGAGTGTGCAAAGCTGTTATCAAGGCAAAGGGTGGCTACTTTGAATAATCTAAAGTCTAAAATAGATTTTGATTTGTTTAACACTTTTTGGTTACTACATGATTCCATATATGTTATTTCATAGTTTTGATGTCTACAATGTAGAAAATAGTACAAATTAAGAAAAACCCTTGAATGAGTAGTCTAACAGCATCCCTACACGCTTCAGTGTTGTGGTCCTGTGCACAAAGGACGCATGGGTTGCTTGATGAGAATCAATGTGGCTTTGAATACAGTATTGTCTTTTTTAAATGAAATATTGCCTGTGTATACAACCACATAGTGTGGTCTGGTCTTGCTTTACGCCTTTGCTTTGGAGAATCATTTTTTGTAATGTTTCATTTGCAAAATGGAATGAAATGGCAATGTGTTTCCTGAGGTATTACTTCTCATTTAGCATGCAGAGTCAGTTTAAAGTAATTGGAGGAAATCAAGGGACATCTACCGTAGAGGTTTTTTCTTCTTCATGTGAAGCCATCTATAGCAGACCTTCCCTCTCAACCTGACACCCTCCTTCCCCCACCCAAACAACCAACCAATACATGGCACATACCCGACAGACTGAGGGCAAATAAAACAGGGACGGGAGAGGGTGGGTGTTGCCAGGGACTGAAGTCTTCTCTTTTCTGTGATGCTACAGAGCAGCTACCGGAATAGCCCCTGACCCCCAGACCCAAAGGAATCCCACAATGCCTCACTCAACCTCAGTGGTCCCCTCGAGCCACCTCATGGCCACACTGCTACACGAAACAAGAGCACGATCAGCCTACAGTTGGCTGAGGAGAGAAGCTCAGCTAGGTTCTGCTCATCTAGCTATATGTGTCATACTATCTACGTTGAGTACACCTGATTACTGATGTGGAGTTAAATCGTGACAAATAAATAAGAAGATAAGATGAAAATGATGAAAATGAGATTCCCCCGATGGGCATCACCAGTGGAGAGATCGGGTGTAATCTCAGGTGTAATGGCACGGATGCAAATTGCGAAAATATGAGAAATGTCTCCAAAAGTGTCTGTTTCGTGTTCTAAGATAGCAAACATTTCCATTATCGTCAGTCTGATGTTGACCCTCACTCGGCTGCTATGTTATGGTAGTAGCACATTTGTTATTGTCATAAAACTAGCTTTCGACTGTTATAGATGCCCCAACAGATGTCACATGCTGCCGTAACATTGTTTATTATTTAGAGAAAGAGGGAGACAGAGAGAGAGAGAGACAGAGAGAGGATGTTTGCCAATCTGCCACAGACAAAGATAAAATGTGTAAAGGGTGGTTGTATACCATTGTATACAATGGTTGATACCCAGCTATAGTATGCTCTGGTGTAATTCTGAGACTTCACATACTTTACAGGGACATGCATATTTGGGTCATATCCAAATGTGCATTTGTGTGTGCATACACGTATGAGTTAGGGGATGTTGGTTGGCAGAGAGACACATTGACTCTCACTAACTTGAGGTTATTTCCTGTTTAGGATTCAATTGGTGGGTTCCCACCATCCTTAACATTGCTTCAGGTGCTACATTAGACAAACGAAGCTTTCCCGCTGTGCCAAAGGGGGATTAAATTCAGAGCAGGAATCAGCCTGTGCAAAAATATAAACGCAACATGTAAAATGTTGGTCCCATGTTTCATAAGCTGAAATAAAAGATCCCACAAATTTTCCATATGCACACAAAGATTATTTCTCTCAAATGGTGTGCACAAATTTGTTTATATCTTTGCCAGGATAATCCATCCACCTGCCAGGTCTGGCATATCAATAAACTGATAAAACAGCATGATCTTTACACAGGTGCACTTTGTGCTAGGGACAATAGAAGTCCACTCTAAAATGTGCAGTTTTGTAACACAACACAATGCCACAGATGTCTCAAGTTTTGAGGGAGCGTGCAATTGGCATGCTGACTGCAGGAATGTTCACGAGAGCTGTTGCCAGACAATTAAATGTTGATTTCTTTACCATAAGCCACCTCCAACTTCGTTTTAGAGAATTTGGCAGTACATCCAACTGCCCTCACAACCGCAGACCACGTGTAACCATGACAGCCCAGGATCTCCACCTCAGGTTCTTCACCTGCGGGATCGTCTGAGACCAGCCACCCGCACAGCTGATGAAACTGAGGAGTATTTCTGTCTGTAATGAAGCCCTTTTGTGGGGGAAAACTAATTACAATTGGCTGGGCCTAGCTCCCCCTGGCTGCGCCCCTGCCCAGTCATGCTAAATCCATAGATTAGAGCCTAATGAATTTATTTCAATTGACTGATTTCCTTATATGAACTGTAACTCAGTAAAATTGTTGCAATTGTCGCATGTTGCATTTATATTTTTGTTCAGTATAGATAAGTGACACATACTCAGGGCAGCGCAGGGACCGGGTGGTGGCTTACAGCTGCAGCTTGCAAACAGTGACAAATCCACTTTTCATAAAAGCCTTGTAGCAGTCATAAGGACAAAGATTCAGAAGGAGGGATGCAGGTTTAGGTACTAAAGGTGGTTGGTTTTCATTGCACAGTGCTGGTGATGGGACACATTTACAATAAAAACGGCTGACTTTAAATTGTCAGCACACAAAATGTAGTCTTCAAAAGCAAAAACCCTATAAGCACGCAAAACCTGTCTTTACCAACAAGATGAGTCTACCAGGCTCGAATACAGCCTCCCCTAACAATTACCAAAACCCAAATGAGGATAGCATACCCAAATGGGCACTTAAATACATTTGGCCACACCTATTCTGGCACACAGGCCAGGAGCATACATCTATGGGCGCTGAATCAAATCGCACATGTTCACAGTGACAAGACAGAGACTGAGAAGCTCCCAGGACTAAACAGCAAACAAATACATCTTACAAAAATAAAATTATCTTCACAACTTCCACCTTGTGAGTGTTGCGAACGCTTATGTGCACTATAAACATCGCGTCCACTCAGGATGGTAAGAAAAGGCTAATTAAAATGTATAGCCTGTATCAAACATAAATCAGAAATGTCTTAAATGTTGCAATAAACGGTTAAGGGAATTGTGAAACGCTAGCAACTATTGTAGTGCATATGGATTTAACACATATTCTTTAACTTGTGAAAGCAACCGCAAATATGTCCATTGTGAAAACAAACGGCACTCAGTTTGGAGTTTGGAGAGCACACAAGTGAAAAGACGCGCCAGCGCATCTTCAACCAAAAGTGAAGCCCTCAGGCTTTCTCTGCCCAACCCAGGGCCTGGTTTCCCAAAAGCATCTGAAGGCTAAGTTCATCGTTAGAACCTTCGTAGGAGCATTGGTAAAAATCTGTAAGCGGTTTACCAAAAGCATTGTTACCAAAGTTGCACTTGAAAATGCTTTATTTACCGACTGCCTCAGACCACTCGTAGAACAGCCAAGTGTCTCCTTTGAGGCTTTTTTGTAGTTTATATAGCTACAGAAGATCTCCACTAAACACACAATCAAGATGTTTATATGTCTCTTTGTGATCGCCGATAACTTCAGAACAAAGTTGACTACAAATAGATAGTTTAAAAAATACTATCATTACAAACAAGTGAAGGATAAAAAGATGAATCAAATGAAAACTGAGATGACTTCATTACAAAGATAAATACAGTATAGGGTACATGGACCTATATATTTAAATCATATTGAAATCCATGTCATATTCATTAAATTGAGCTCCATTTTTGCTAAATGTAGACTAGCCTACTGTCTGTAGGTTTTGCCTCGATATATTGTATGCTTGATAACAACACAGTAATGTGCCAAATCTTGATTTAGTCCCTAGTCAGAAAATCCTATAGGATTAGTGACTTTTCCATTAGAATCCAATAGGATTCTCACAATCCTATAGGATTTTGTGTCACCTCTATCAGAATCCCATTGGATTACTTTTTTCTATTGGAAATCAAAATGAGTCCTATTGGACCTTATTTAATTCTTGCAATCATATAGGATTTTGTATCACCTCTATCAGAATTCTATTGGAACTTTTTTCTTAATTGAACCCATTAAATTATAGATTGTTGTCATTAGTTCCAGTACAATACAACAACATTAATTACAACATTTTGGTTGATTGGAAACAACACTTCTATATTCATTTCTGTTTTATTCGCCCGTAAGAAAGCCTGTCCCTTTAAGAGCAGCGCATGACGTCACAGCTAACATAAGCCTGCAGTGTTAATTAGCCTCCCAAGTTTAGCTCGCCACCTGTAGCTGTGAAGAGAATCTCAAGTTTTCTAACATTATTATTCTAACTTTCACTGTGCTTGAATGAAAGAACAGTCAGTACAGTATTTTCTTTCCATGTGTCATGGCGAAGTTGTCAATGTTTTAGTTATTGTACAGCATTTTATGCACTAGTTTTTATGCTAGCTAAGAAGCCACATTTTGCCTGTCAGCTGACCAGTTGGCTAAATTGTAGCCATTTGTGTTTTGTTTTTTGAGTCACTGTGTCACGTCCTGACCAGAGTTCTTATGTGTTGTGCTTGTTTTAGTGTTGGTCAGGACGTGAGCTGGGTGGGCATTCTATGTTGTGTGTCTAGTTTGTCTGTTTCTGTGTTCGGCCTAATATGGTTCTCAATCAGAGGCAGATGTCAATCGTTGTCCCTGATTGAGAATCATATATAGGTGGCTTGTTTTGTGTTGGGATTTTGTGGGTGGTTGTTTCCTGTGTCAGTGTTTGTGCCACACGGGACTGTGACTGTTAGTATGTTTGTTGTTTTGTATTTTGTCTAGTTTTCTTGTCATTAAATCATGGAAACTTACCACGCTGTACATTGGTCCTCCGATCCTTCTCGCCTCTCCTCGTCTGAGGAGGAGGACGACTTAGACTGCCGTTACACACTGTATTGTTATTGCAGATGAAAAATGTGTTTTCTTGTTTGTTATTGATAAATATATGTGCCTTTATTATAGGCAAGTCAACACTGTTTTTATGATTTCTGGTAGATCCCTTGTAGAAAAATCCTATCAGATCCAGTCCTCTTGGATTCCTATGGGATTCTACCCAACATGATTTTATTTTATAAGATCCTATAGGAATCCAATACACGAATACAATAGAAGAATCCCATCCGATTTTGTTACCAGTACTATACGATTGTTTGGATTATTTGACTAGGGGTGGATTATATTAGGGTAGGCTACGCATTAGAATAAGACCCCTCAATATTTTCAGCCATAGTTGATAATATCTCTCTAGAATCTGATTCGTCGTCAGTATAATGTAATTATTCTAATTATAAGGTAAGATTTGAAAGGGAGAAAGCTGATCTGAGAGCAGTGCTGCCTGCCTTTCGATCCTTTAAGTATCAACACGTGTCACGCCCTGACCATAGAGAGCCTGTTATTCTCTATGTTGGTAAGGTCGGGGTGTGACTAGGGTGTGTCATCTAGGTAATTATATTTCTATGTTGGCCTGGTATGGTTCCCAATCAGATGCAGCTGTTTATCGTTGTCTCTGATTGGGGATCATATTTAGGCAGCCATTTCCCCTGTGTGCTTTGTGGGATCTTGACTATGTTTTTGTGTAGCTGCCTGTGAGCAGCCCAGAACGCCACGTTTTGTTTGGTGAGTATATTATTTATTAAACATTGGGAATTCTACGCACGCTGCGCCTTGGTCCAATCATTCAAACGATCGTGACAGAAGATCCCACCAACAACGGACCAAGCAGCGTGCCCGGGAGGTAATGGCATCCTGGTCTTTGGAGGAGATTAGGGAGTGAACATCCTGGACTTGGGACGACATACTGGCAGGAGAGAAGAGCCTGCCATGGAGGCAGGCGGAAACAGCGAAGGAGGGACAGCGACGAAGTCGGGGAGGAAGGCCACAGAAACCCCAATAATTTTTTGGGGGGCGGCACATGGAGCAGTCGGCGGAGCCGAGGAGCGAACTAGAGCCAGTCTGGGAGATGAAGGATAATTTGGAGGAGAGAGAAATGGGAGAGTTGTTGAGTTGGTGGAGGTTGCACGGATTTGGAATAAAGGAACGTGTTGTCAGTTTGGTGCCACCTGAGTCAGCTCCCCGTACTCGTCCTGAGAAGTGTGTTAAAGTTCCGGAACAACTGATGCCGGCTATACACACCAGGTCTCCAGTGCACCTTCACAACCCAGTACGTCCTGTGCCAGCTCCTCGCACTTGCCGTGTGTTAAAGTTCCGGTACCATTGATGCCGGCTATATGCACCAGGTCTCCAGTATGTCTCCACAGCCCGGTACGTCCTGTGCCTGCTCCTCGCACTCTCCCTCAAGTGTGCTTTCCCAGTCAGGTGCGTCCTGTTCCTGCTCCTCGCACTCTCCCTCAAATGCGTGTCCACAGTCCAGTACGTCCTGTGCCTCCTCCCCGCACTCGCCCTGAGGTGCGTGTCACCAGCCCGGTACCACCTGTACCGGTCCCGCGCATCTAGGCCTCCAGTGCACCTCCACAGTCCAGTACGTCCTGTGCCTCCTTCCCGCACTCACCCTGAGGTGTGTGTCACCAGCCCGGTGCCACCTGTACCGGTCCCGCGCATCAGGCCTTCAGTGCGCCTCCACAGTCCAGTACGTCCTGTGCTCATTAAAACACTCGTAAGCCTAATGCTGTGTTTAGATGGTACAAGGTAGACAGCAAACCGGATGTTACTGTTTTCAATGAGAGCACAACGATAAATGCAGTTGTGTCTGGCAGTGAATGCCGTCAGCCGCCATGGAAGATGTGAATTGCCGCCAGAGTTAAAATATTTTAACTTTTGCCGTATGCCGTAGCGTTGTTTTCTACCGGATGTTGTTTTGCACTTTTTGTTTACTGAAATAACAATAGTAACGCATACCATCGTGCTGACTTGCTTTTGCCGTCACCGTCTTTCTTGCTTTCTTGTCCAGCTATGCCGACTGGTATGACGGTTTTTGCGTCCCTCGTCTAAATGCATTATAAGTTCCATCACTATCGGGAAATCGGCCCAGAGTGGTAGAGCAGAGTTATATCTAACAGCTATTCCGCTAGGACTGAACTGATGGTGTGTGTGTGTGTGTGTTTAACTTGTCCGATGATAATCATTTGTCTCATCAGTGCTGCTTGTCTGGGGCTAATTCAATCTCAAACACTTGCAATTAAAGGGCAACATTAACATATTCAAACGACAGGTGGAGGATATTTAGAAAAGTAACAACAAATTTGACAACATTTCAGATGACAAGTGTGATTCATTTCAAATGCCAAAAGGAGCAATCGATTTGGGGTGGCCTTTTCATCACCACATCAACCAGAACAGGCCTAAATAAACAAATGTATTTCCCCATCAACTAAAAAGTTATACTTCATTATATGCCTAGCTGCAGTCAATTTGAGCGAACTTCATCTGTCAAGTATGATTGATCGTGATAGAAACACAGTCCAACAGTCTGCTTCTCAAATCTAGTTGCTGAAAAGGGAAAAGCGACACTCTAAAAAGCAACACTCATGGAGCAGGAAATGAGGCCAGTTAATTGGGACAGCTAAATATACTTCATAGGGTCTACCCTCTCCTAGTGTCACTGCTGAAGGTTATACAGAACAGATCGCTGGAGCCGGCATAGCACTGACATATTTTATGGTTCCTATCTATCATTAGTTATGAGGTGCTCATGATCCTGACCACGGCTGACCAATATAGCTTTTTGAATAATGTACAGCTCAAAAACACAATGTACTGTGCTGTTTTGTTTCCTGGGTGCAGATTCAGCCTACGCCTGGACTAAAAAGCATAAAAATGTGTTAACTATAATTCAAATACTGAAAATATAAAATGTGTGATTCTGTTTGTTTTCAATGATTCACAGTGATTTGTGTTGCTGTGTTTTGAAATACTGGACATGCAGGTTTTTTTTCCCTAGTCCAGGCCAGTCAAGGTTCATTGGGTACCTTTAAAAAACTTTTGTAAGTAAATATACAGGTATATACACTACCGATAAAAAAGTTTGAGGTCACTTAGAAATGTCCTTTTTTTTTTCCCTTGTTTTTTTTTTGTCCATTAAAATAACATCCCCACTCCGGGTGGCTGGCCTTCTAGGCAGAGTTGCAAAGAAAAAGCCATATCTCAGACTGGCCAATAAAAATAAAAGATTATGATGGGCAATAGAACACAGACACTGGACAGAGGAACTCTGCCTAGAAGGTCAGCATCCTGGAGTTGCCTCTTCACTGTTGACGTTGAGACTGGTGTTTTGTGGGTACTATTTAATGAAGCTGCCAGTTGAGGACTTGTGAGTCGTCTGTTTCTCAAACTAGACACTCTAATGCACTTGTCCTCTTGCTCAGTTGTGCACCGGGGCCTCCCACTCCTCTTTCTATTCTGGTTAGAGCCAGTTTGCACTGATCTGTGAAGGGAGTAGTACACAGTGTTGTACGAGATCTTCCGTTTCTTGGCAATTTCTCGCATGGAATAGCCTTCATTTCTTAGAACAAGAATAGACTTGATGAGTTTCACAAGAAAGTGCTTTGTTTCTGGCCATTTTTGAGCCTGTAATCGGACCCACAAATGCTGATGCTCCAGATACTCAACTAGTCTAAGGAAGGCCAGTTTTATTGCTTCTTTAATCAGTACAACAGTTTTCAGCTGTGCTAACATAATTGCAAAAGGGTTTTCTAATGATCAATTAGCCTTTTAAATGATAAACTTGGATTAGCTAACACATGTGCCAATTGGAGCACAGGAGTGATGGTTGCTGATAATGGGCCTCTGTACGCTATTTAGATATTCCATAAAAAAATATGCAGTTTTCAGCTACAATAGTCATTTACAACATTAATAATGTCTACACTGTATTTCTGATCAATTTGATGTTAATTTAATGGACAAAAAATTGGCTTTTCTTTCAAATACACACATATACAATATATACACACACACACACCTTTTAAAATATATTTTCCTTTATTATTTTCCGCTAACCCTACCACCCCTCCCCTAATTGGAGTAAACTAACGAACAACAACACTTAGGTTTCTAATTCCAACGTATACATACTATATACATTTTATGGACACAATCTATTTTACAATAGTCATATTTTGTTTGTTTTTAGCCCTGTCCTTCCTCTACCCTAAACCTCTCCCCTCTATTTCTGATGTCCATCCAGTTAGATTTCCATTTGTCATATTTTTAACTGTGCTGTTTCACAAAAGTTCTGAACCTATATACATTTTACGTACACACTATATTTTACATTTGTTATCTTGATTGTTATGCATTGGTTTAATTGTGTAGGTGCTGGGCTGGACATAAGCCTGCACTCCCTGTAGCTCTCCAGGACCAGAGGTTATAACCACTAACTGGTGTCAACCTTTGAAAACATGCTTGCATGTGAATATCCTTTTGACTTCTATTGAGTCACACATCATTCACATCATACTAACATCTTTGGCTGTTATGAAGTGAATATCTGTGGTGACCTCCAAACTCAATTACCCATCATTACTATGAACGTCTAACAAGCTGAAATGAGATGACATGCTTGGGGTGCAGGGGAGTACGGGCCTGGACAGT
The DNA here is from genome assembly GCF_045679555.1 of Salvelinus alpinus. Taxonomy (NCBI): domain Eukaryota; kingdom Metazoa; phylum Chordata; class Actinopteri; order Salmoniformes; family Salmonidae; genus Salvelinus; species Salvelinus alpinus. The sequence goes on along the minus strand of NC_092092.1, from coordinate 48,662,392 downwards.
CTTCACAGGGAGATGGAGACAGCTAGTCAATTAGGGCTGAACACACAACTCTCCCTCTGCAGTTATGGTAATGACTCAATTTAATAGATTACTCCTTAGCACTCAATCTCACAGAGCAAGTTCCACTTCCACTGTCTTTGCCTACCTGCTCTGGGCACAGTTTACTGAGCTAGCAGATGTTGCCTCAACACTTGAGAGTGTTCTCCTGTCTTGGGCCCGGTTTCCTAAAGCATCTTCAAGCTGAGTTAATTGTTAAAACTACGTAATAGCATCTTAAAATTTCCGAGCCGTTTCCCAAATCCGTCTTTCTTAACGTTGCACTTGAAATCGCTCGTAATCTAGAATAGCTCAGTGCGTCGTTAGGTCACCATTTTCCCTCCCGTGTCACTTTACACACAGAAAATCTCCTCAAAACATAGAATGAAGTTGTTTATATGTCTCTGTGACTTCTGAAAACTTGATAGTTGAAAATAAATAGCCTAAAAAGTTTACAATGTTATAAACAAGTGAAGCAAGGATAAATTCGTTTTTGATTTTGAAAAATGCTAATTAAATTATAGTTAGATTATTAGTCTAAATATTGACATTCCTTTCATGTATGTGCAATCAATAGACCTACCTAGTATTAAGCCTTTACGCTACATCTATAAACACATAATTTTCCTATCTCATGATGCTATCTATTTTGTGAAGTGCACCAGTCCCTCTTGTAGCAAAGCACCCCCACAACATGATGCTGCCACCCCCGTGCTTCACGGTTGGGACGGTGTTCTTTGGCTTGCAAGCCTCCCCCTTTTCCTCCAAACATAACCATGGTCATTATGGCCAAACAGTTCTATTTTTGTTTCATCAGACCAGAGGACATTTCTCCAAAAAGTACGATCTTTGTCCCCACGTGCCGTTGCAAACCGTTGTCTGGCTTTTTTATGCCGGTTTTGGAGCAGTGACTTCTTCCTTGCAGAGAGGCCTTTCAGGTTATGTCGATATAGGACTCGTTTTACGGTGGATATAGATTCTTTTGTACCTGTTTCCTCCAGCATCTTCACAAGGTCCTTTGCTGTTCTGGGATTGATTTGCACTTTTTGCACCAAGGTACGTTCATCTCTTAGGAGACAGAAGGTGTCTCCTTCCTGAGCGGTATGGCTGCTGCGTGGTCCCATGGTGTTTATACTTGCTTACTATATTTGTACAGATGAACGTGGTACCTTCAGGCGTTTGAATACTGCTCACAAGAATGTACAGGTGCAGTGATCTGTGAGCTGCTCTGACAGTTGGTGCTTAAAGCTAGTGAGGGAGATGTGAGTCTCCAGCTTCAGTGATTTTTGCAGTTCGTTACAGTCATTGGCAGCAGAGAAGTGGAAGGAAAGGCGGCCAAAGGAGGAATTGGCTTTGGAGGTGACCAGTGAGCTGGAGCGCGTGCTACAGGTGGGTGCTGCAAAGGTGAACAGTGAGCTGAGGCAGGGCTTTACCTAGCAAAGACTTGTAGATGACCTGGAGCCAGTGGGGTTGGTGACGCAGTAGTGGGTAGTATATGGGGCTTTGGTGACAAAACGGATGGCACTGTAATAGACTGCATCCAATTTGCTGAGTAGAGTGTTGGAGGCTATTTTGTAAATGACATCGCCGAAGTCGAGGATCGGTAGGATGGTCAGTTTCACAAGGGTATGTTTGGCAGTATGAGTGAAGGATGCATTGTTGCAAAATAGGAAGCCGATTCTTGATTTAATTTTGGATTGGAGATGCTTAATGTGAGTCTGGAAGGAGAGTTTACAGTCTAGCCTGACACCTAGGTATTTGTAGTTGTCCACATATTCTAAGTCAGAACCGTCCAGAGTAGTGATGCTAGACGGGCGGGCAGGTGCGGGCAGCGATCGGTTGAAGAGCATGCATTTAGTTTTACTAGCATTTTAGAGCAGTTGGAGTCTAAGGTGTATGTAAACTTCCGACTTCAACTGTATACAGTACCAGTCAAAAGTTTGGACACAAGTACTCATTCAAAAGGTTTTTTCTTTATTTTTTACTATTTGCTACATTGTATAATAATAGTGAAGACATCAAAACTATGAAATAGCACATTTGGAATCATGTAGTGTCCAAAAAGGTGTTAAACCAATCCAAACATATTTTAGATTCTAGCCATCCTTTGCCTTGATGACAGCTGTGCACACTATTGGCACTCTCTCAACCAGCTACATGAGGTAGTCACCTGGAATGCATTTCAATTAACAGGTGTGCATTGATAAAATGTAATTTGTGGAATTTCTTTCCTTAATGCGTTTGAGCCAATCAGTTGTGTTTTGACAAGGTAGGTGTGGTATACAGCAGATAACCCTATTTGGTAAAAGACCAATTCCATATCATGGCAAGAACAGCTGAAATAAGTAAAGAGAAACGACAGTCCATCATTACTTTAAGACATGAAGGTCAATCAATTCGGAAAATTTCAAGAACTTTGAAAGTTTCTTCAAGTGCAGTCGCAAAAACCATCTAACGCTATGATGAAACTGGCTCTCATGAGGACCGCCACAGGAAAGGAAGACCCAGAGTTACCTCTGCTGCGGAGGATAAGTTCATTAGAGTTAATTGCCCCTCAGATTGAAGCCCAAATAAATACTTCACAGAATTCAAGTAACACACACATCTCGACATCAACTGTTCAGAGGAGACTACGTTAATCAGGCCTTAATGGTCGAATCGCTGCAAAGAAACCACTAGTAAAGGACACCAATAAGAAGAAGAGACTTGCTTTTGCCGAGAAACACGAGCAACGGACATCAGACCGGTGGAAATCTGTCCTTTGGTCTGATGAGTCCACATTTTTTATTTTTGGTTCCAACCGCCCTGTCTTTGTGAGACGTAGAGTAGGTGAATGGATGATCTCTGCATGTGTGTTTCCCTCCGTGAAGCATGGAGAAGGAGGTGTGATGGTGTTGGGGTGCTTTGCTGGTGACACTGTCAGTGATTTATTTAGAAATTTAAGCACACTTAAGCAGCATGGCTACCGCAGCATTCTGCAGAGTTACGTCATCCCATCAGGTTTGCGTTTAGTGGGACTGTCATTTGTGTTTTAACAGGACAATGACCCAAAACACACCACCAGACTGTGTAAGGGCTATTTGACCAAAGAGTGATGGAGTGCTGCATGATTCCATATGTGTTATTTTATAGTTTTGATGTCTTCACTATTATTCTACAATGTTGAAAATAATAAAAAATAAAGAAAACCCTTGAATGAGTAGGTGTGTCCAAACATTTGACTGGTACTGTGTGTATGAATATATATATATATATATATACACTGCTCAAAAAAATAAAGGGAACACTTAAACAACACAATGTAACTCCAAGTCAATCACACTTCTGTGAAATCAAACTGTCCACTTAGAAAGCAACACCGATTGACAATAAATTTCACATGCTGTTGTGCAAATGGAATAGACAACAGGTGGAAATTATAGGCAATTAGCAAGACACCCCCAATAAAGGAGTGGTTCTGCAGGTGGTGACCACAGACCACTTCTCAGTTCCTATGCTTCCTGGCTGATGTTTTGGTCACTTTTGAATGCTGGCGGTGCTTTCACTCTAGTGGTAGCATGAGACAGAGTCTACAACCCACACAAGTGGCTCAGGTAGTGCAGCTCATCCAGGATAGCACATCAATGCGAGCTGTGGCAAGAAGGTTTGCTGTGTCTGTCAGCGTAGTGTCCAGAGTGGTGGGGGTTGTGCTTACAGCCCAACACCGTGTAGGACGTTTGGCATTTGCCAGAAAACACCAAGATTGGCAAATTCGCCACTGGCGCCCTGTGCTCTTCACAGATGAAAGCAGGTTCACACTGAGCACATGTGACAGACGTGACAGTCTGGAGACGCCGTGAAGAACGTTCTGCTGCCTGCAACATCCTCCAGCATGACCGGTTTGGCGGTGGGTCAGTCATGGTGTGGGGTGGCATTTCTTTGGGGGGCCGCACAGCCCTCCATGGGCTCGCCAGAGGTAGCCTGACTGCCATTAGGTACCGAGATGAGATCCTCAGACCCCTTGTGAGACCATATGCTGGTGCGGTTGGCCCTGGGTTCCTCCTAATGCAAGACAATGCTAGACCTCATGTGGCTGGAGTGTGTCAGCAGTTCCTGCAAGAGGAAGGCATTGATGCTATGGACTGGCCCGCCCGTTCCCCAGACCTGAATCCTATTGAGCACATCTGGGACATCATGTCTCGCTCCATCCACCAAAGCCACGTTGCACCACAGACTGTCCAGGAGTTGGCGGATGCTTTAGTCCAGGTCTGGGAGGAGATCCCTCAGGAGACCATCCGCCACCTCATCAGGAGCATGCCCAGGCGTTGTAGGGAGGTCATACAGGCACGTGGAGGCCACACACACTACTGAGCCTCATTTTGACTTGTTTTAAGGACATTACATCAAAGTTGGATCAGCCTGTAGTGTGGTTTTCCACTTTAATTTTGAGTGTGACTCCAAATCCAGACCTCCATGGGTTGATAAATTTGATTTCCATTGATAATTTTTGTGTGATTTTGTTGTCAGCACATTCAACTATGTAAAGAAAAAAGTATTTAATAAGAATAGTTCATTCATTCAGATCTAGGATGTGTTATTTTAGTTTTCCCTTAATTTTTTTGAGCAGTGTATATACAGTGGGGAGAACAAGTATTTGATACACTGACGATTTTGAAGGTTTTCCTACTTACAAAGCATGTAGAGGTCTGTCATTTTTATCATAGGTACACTTCAACTGTGAGAGACGGAATCTAAAACAAAAATCCAGAAAATCACATTGTATGATTTTTAAGTAATTAATTTGCATTTTATTGCATGACATAAGTATTTGATCACCTACCAACCAGTAAGAATTCCGGCTCTCACAGACCTCTTAGTTTTTCTTTAAGAAGCCCTCCTGTTCTCCACTCATTACCTGTATTAACTGCACCTGTTTGAACTCGTTACCTGTATAAAAGACACCTGTCCACACACTCAATCAAACAGACCCCAACCTCTCCACAATGGCCAAGACCAGAGAGCTGTGTAAGGACATCAGGGATAAAATTGTAGACCTGCACAAGGCTGGGATGGGCTACGGGACAATAGGCAAGCAGCTTGGTGAGAAGGCAACAACTGTTGGCGCAATTATTAGAAAATGGAAGAAGTTCAAGATGACGGTCAATCACCCTCGGTCTGGGGCTCCATGCAAGATCCTACCTCGTGGGGCATCAATGATCATGAGGAAGGTGAGGGATCAGCCCAGAACTACACGGCAGAACCTGGTCAATGACCTGAAGAGAGCTGGGACCACAGTCTCAAAGAAAACCATTAGTAACACACTACGCCGTCATGGATTAAAATCCTGCAGTGCACGCAAGGTCCCCCTGCTCAAGCCAGCGCATGTCCAGGCCCGTCTGAAGTTTGCCAATGACCATCTGGATGATCCAGAGGAGGAATGGGAGAAGGTCATGTGGTCTGATGAGACAAAAATAGAGCTTTTTGGTCTAAACTCCACTCGCCGTGTTTGGAGGAAGAAGAAGGATGAGTACAACCCCAAGAACACCATCCCAACCATGAAGCATGGAGGTGGAAACATCATTCTTTGGGGATGCTTTTCTGCAAAGGGGACAGGACGACTGCACCGTATTGAGGGGAGGATGGATGGGGCCATGTATCGCGAGATCTTGGCCAACAACCTCCTTCCCTCAGTAAGAGCATTGAAGATGGGTCGTGGCTGGGTCTTCCAGCATGACAACGACCCGAAACACACAGCCAGGGCAACTAAGGAGTTGCTCCGTAAGAAGCATCTCAAGGTCCTGGAGTGGCCTAGCCAGTCTCCAGACCTGAACCCAATAGAAAATCTTTGGAAGGAGCTGAAAGTCCGTATTGCCCAGCGACATCCCCGAAACCTGAAGGATCTGGAGAAGGTCTGTATGGAGGAGTGGGCCAAAATCCCTGCTGCAGTGTGTGCAAACCTGGTCAAGAACTACAGGAAACGTATGATCTCTGTAATTGCAAACAAAGGTTTCTGTACCAAATATTAAGTTCTGCTTTTCTGATGTATCAAATACTTATGTCCTGCAATAAAATGCAAATTAATTACTTAAAAATCATACAATGTGATTTTCTGGATTTTTGTTTTAGATTCCGTCTTTCACAGTTGAAGTGCTATGATAAAAAATGACAGACCTCTACATGCTTTGTAAGTAGGAAAACCTGCAAAATCGGCAGTGTATCAAATACTTGTTCTCCCCACTGTATATATAATACTTACACGAACACACACACAAACTGACATCACACTACACAATAGCAACTGCACTACATTGTTGGGATTACAGCATACAAGTCCCCGAAATCCGTGTTTTCGATATCTTTCCCAAACAGATTACCCCTAAGTAAGTGTCCATTGAATGTTTCCCTCCAAAACAACAGAGATATGAAGTAGAAACTTGGTTGGAAAGCATAGCGAGTGGACACAGCACTGAAATAATAATGTGATTTTGTTTCAGTCTGAGCACAAACCACAGTTTTTTTCAAAACCATTCTGTGATTTTTTTTAAAGAAAATATCTACCACAGAAATACCGCAATGTTTGTTCAAGTTCGCTTGAATTGAGTCCTTTTTCAGGTTTTGGTTTCTATAGGCTTCTAGACTGCAAGATGTTAACTTGCTAAACTACAGCTGAGAGACTGCTTTTATACTTATTCTGACTTCCAAAGCCCAAACACTGTCAAGACCTGTCAGTTAACTGCCACAAGCCTGACAATGGACGTTCCCTTGAGAGACGCTGGGAGGAAACTCCTCTGTGCAACATCTTCTATGTTTGAAAATGCTGTTTGTGGGTAATAGTAGAGTCAAGAAACACTTAAGAGTCAACCCCTCCTTAAATCTGTACACACAACTTGATCTTTCGGGGAAACGATGCATCAATATCAATGGAAGACATTTACAGATCTCAAGTTAGAATTTGTCCTTTAATGATTTAACATTTCATCACCAATACATTCTTAGCCAACAGCATTGGATATTTTTAATCTAGTTGTAGCAAAAGCATGGGTGGGTTTTACAGTACAGCGTAGCCACTTAGGGCAAGATTACAGTAGTTAGCGTGTGATACAAATCGGATTTGATGAGTCAGGTTGCACTCTTGGAGGCCACATCAATGGACGGCTGGCAGTGCCTTCAACTAAAAGGATTAGGTTTGGCGCCACAAATCGACAGTGATCGGACTGCCTTAACGATGCTCTCCCATTGACTCCTGAAACGCCTTTAATTGCTGACTTGACAGATCAGTAAAGATTTGGTGGGATATGAATGTGGGGCTGTTAATTTGCGGCATTCAACTGAAGTGGCTTTTAAAGTGGTGTAAGAGATAAGTGAAAAACTTCAGTGTTAAAGAAAGTTGAATAATTCCGTGGCAAGATACTTGGTGGTGTCACTGCTTTGCCTTGGAAGCTCCATATTTTCGAAGTAGCTTGGATGTCCATATTTTCAAAGTAGCTTAATTATGAACGTCCACGATTTCTCAAGGCTTCTCTTTTTGCCCACTTGTAAGACATGGTGGGAATTGTATCTGCCAATAGAGTATACATTAAACTAGGCCCAACAACGAATCACAAAGGCTTAACCTGATGCTATTCATGCCTGTCCAGCATGTTTAGATCAGAGATGGCCGTCACAGCCTATGTGGTCCCATGTGGCTCAGTTGGTAGAGCTTGGTGCTTCCAATGCCAGGGTTGTGAGTTTGATTCCGATGGGGGACCAGTGGTAATTGTACTGTAAGTCGCTCTGGATAAGAGCGTCTGCTAAATGACTAAAATGTAAAGCAGCAAGACGAGCAAGCTAATGTCTAATGCATAGACTCCAATCCTCCAGTTTCAGAGGGAAATGAGTCATTGGATTAATTACATTGGAGAGGCATTTATGTCCAAGTCGTGACGTGCCTGATTAACCTACATTTGATCAATAAGCATTTACAAGCGACACCTGAATATGCTGACCTTTGTCGAAACGACATAGAAATACAACTGAGCCATTCAATATTCATATTTACCTTTGATCAGCTACAGTCGCTGCGCTCTGCATTAGCATATTACAGGACGCGCGTTGGTAATGCATGTGATGCTAGATGGATTATACTGTACCAATCACTAACATAAGTGATTGTATGAACCAACTTACAGTCGATCAATAGTTTTTTTTTTATATTTAAAGAAACATGAGGAAAAATGAGACAGAAACCGCCACGAAACCAACAGAAACCCACCGCATTAGAGGGTAAAGCAACTAAATCAGAACTGTATTTGAATAAAAGCCAGTCATTCAAGTTTTATGGTATCCCAGCACAAGATCTCAAAAGGACAATAGATATGTCGCAGCAGAGCTATACGGGATAATAGATAGGCCACAGCTGAGCCATTCGGGAGAATAGATAGGCCACAGCAGAGCCATACGGTGTGTATAGATCTCAGTGCCATAGTGTAGCCTTGTATTGTACTGAATCTTTCAACTATCTCTCAGGAGATGTCTTTGACCCTCAAACGGTCTCCCTATTAACGTAACTCAAGCAGAGACTACAATGTCTCAGAGTCTAGGACTTACATAGAGCGGGTCACATACATGACCTTAGACATCCAACATGAAGATCCAGCAATTGGTTGAACTGATACGGAACTTTCTTTTCCATACATTCCCACTGTATTGAATTCTATAATAGAAGCCCATTAAAGTTTAACAAGTAGCTGGCAAATATTTTACTGTTGGAAGTAAAACCTCCCCAGGCAGTGCTTATGGACATCAATAATAGATTCATCAGCTAAAACCAGCTGCTCCAGTGGTAAAGGCTGCTTAAGATATTAATGTGCGATGCAAGACATTACAAGGTAGTAATAAAGTTCATGAACGTTCAAACTTCCATTTGTTACAGCACTTTTTGGAAGCCAAATGTTTCACAGTATCGGTCATTTCTAGTATCTTCTATTTTATGTCCTGGAATGAGCTTGTTTTAATGGCACCAAGAACATGTCTGTGAAAACAGACAATGAATCTCATCTTAATGTCACACTGTCATCCAAGACTTAAGCATACATAACCTCATGAGTGTTTTTGCAACTTCTCTCGTTTCAGTCTGTTCCCAGTTCTCGAGAGGAGTTTACGCCATCTTTGGATTCTACGACAAGAAGTCGGTCAATACGATAACTTCGTTTTGCGGGACTCTCCATGTTTCATTTATCACCCCGAGCTTCCCACTGGACGGAACTCAGCAGTTCATCATCCAGATGAGGCCTGACATCAAGGGACCCCTACTCAGCCTCATCGAGTACTACAAGTGGGATAAGTTTGCCTATCTCTACGACAGTGATAGAGGTAAGAGACACTACCTTAAAAAAACAGAATCGACCCCTATTTCAATGAAAATGCCACAAGTATGGAAAGTTTTGTTCAAATCAAAAGGGATGCTGTCAAAAAGGTGATTGATTTCATGTGGAATGACCCTCAGGACAACAGGTTTGACTCATCAATGAATCAAACCCAAGTTAAACCCTTGATTGGTTGAGTCAGGTGTGGGTGTATTGGGTTGGAACAAGAGCTTTGACATTCTATGGGTCCCTAGGACTAGGGTTTATAACCGTCAGTCGGGACTAAACCTAGTATATTTACTAAATATATTTACTGGCAGCAGTAGGCTACATCTGTGTCAGTGTGTCTTTCTGTGTTCTTCCGAACTTGACTGCACTGTCCTCTGCAGCAGTAGCTGATCTGTCTGTGCTAAACCTAATCTCTTACAGACACAGTCACAGCACTCAGACCATCAGAACCAGAACTTTTAGAAAATTAACTTTTGGAAAAGGAGTAGGTTAATTTCTCAAATGTAGCAGCGTTGAGCTACTTTTTTTTGGCACTTCCTTTGCTTTTTTAAAATGTTTAATCCATAATCTTGGGATAATAATGACAGAGAGTCAGAGCGGGTCTGTTGCTGATGCGCATTTGAATGTGAATTCACGCGACCTCAGAAAACCGCCGTTGCCTACTGATCAGCCGAATGCTCATTATATATTATTATGACAACAGAGAAATTGCACAAAAATCATAAAAATAATCTTAAAAGGCCCATGGGCCGCCGGTCGTGTGTCCCTTTTATTTTTATTTTATATAGCAAAGTGTTGTTTTTTTATTTTTTTGCCTCGGAGTGCTGCTGCATTCCCTGTGCATGTCTTGACCAATCAGATTCATGGAAATCGCAGCTCGTGGGGGCAGGGCACAATGCACAAAACTCAATGCGTGCGCTCCACTTTCCTCCGGTATTTACCTAGCGAAGTGATAGCACATCAATCCCGACAGACACAAGCAAAAAGTCTTGAAATAAATGTTGTAGCAGCCTACACCTAAACATTAGCGATCTGACATGTTGTATTCCATGAAAAGGTGATGATTGTTTAGTGTAGTCAACTGTAAGCTTCTAACAAAAGCAGTTGCATACAGTTTACTATGCTCTGGCCAGTAAACAAAGCGGTAACGTTGTATATGTATAGCCCATTTGTTTGTGTCAGGAGAAAATGTGAATGGGATCAAATTTAGTTTATATTCAAATTTAGGCTGACTAGGCTACCTAGACTTTTTCCAATCCAAAATTATTGACTGGAATTAATCAAACAATAGTTGACATCTGTAAATTCATTTTTAATTAGGCCTTCAGTTGCATAGGGCAAGTCTACACAACGCAAACCTGCATGAAGCAAGCTCAGCCCTGTGAGTTATATTGTCCAATCATGTTTCTGTGTCTGTGTAGAGTAAACCCCCTGTTAGTCTAGCTTTACAATATAATTATAAGTCAACATTTTTATGCTGATTTACATCTTCCCCAAGGCCTGGAGTTTTTCTAAGATTTTTTAAAAACTATGTGACCTGATTAGAAAAACTGTGGTACCCATCATATCCAATATTAAACCTTTTTACAACTGATTAATAATGTCATACCGTATAAGATCGAGAGTGTTAGCTGGTTAGTTTACCAGATTAGGTCCCAGGTGCATTTCCCCCCCCACCACTCTGGGACCTGTGGTGCTACCTCATCTGCCACATGGCCAATCCACCCCCACTAGTTCAGTCTCTGAATCACAAATGAACATTCTAAATCAAGTCTCTGCTTCAGTTGAGCAACAATGTCCAATGAAATAACATTTTAAATTCAGTTCAGTCCCACAATCCAGCAAGAAATCCAAAATGTGGTCCTTAGAAGCTATAGTCCACAGCGGAAACCTCTTGATAGTAAATACAATATCCCTTAAAGAAGTCTTTGAAAACTAGGCTTTAAAAATATTAACAATTTCCTAGTTACAACAGAAAGGAAGAGGCAAAGCGAAAGGGTTTACTCCACCCAAAGCCTGCCCAAAACGAATCCCATTGTTAGGGTGGAGACATAGGCAACGCGTCGTCATATCCAGTATCTCTAGTTACAAACATTTCAGTCAAGATGGCTTCCCCATTCCTAACACTCAAACCAGAAAGTGACTATGGGCGTGGCTAGGGACTGACCCGGGGGCAGAGACCACAGCCTAAATACATCTCAAGGAACTGTGGAACCGTATGGGTAACAGATTTTAAAAAACACTGCTTTTTGCCAATATTTAAAGTTGACATTGGAGTTACTGTATATTCAAAAAGGCTGTCAAAACCTGAAGGTTGAAGAGAAGACACGTACTGTACTGTGTATGACACCCAACTGTGATCAAATTACATTACATTCAAATTACACCTCCACGGGTATTCGTGGAGCGACCGCCCTCTTGTCAACACAACTAAGGCCTAGATTCACTCAGATCAAGCGTTAACCCGGCAATAACAGACACCCGCATGGCAGATGTTTTGGCGCTGTCAGAGGTGGAACTGTTGGAGCTGTCAAATTGCTGAGCAGCTGCTCTTGCGACCATTGTCACGAAGCCACACATGCCCCACTTGTGTTAAAGTTCATAATGAGAAACTGTAGGCTTTATAGAAATAATTATACTCAAATTGAAAAAGCATTAAACAAAATAATGATTTATATAATCCTATTCACATTCCAGAGATCAAACTTGTAAACAAGGCTGCATTGGATTTTTCTTAATGCGATTTCGTGCAGCCAATTGCAATGTCCGCTTTAGGTATCCACTTGTGGATTTGACAGTTCTAACGCAGTTCCACCTCCTACACCGCCAAAACAACCGCTATGCGGATGTCGGCTAAAGCGGATCGATTGAATCTAGCCCTAAATTTAATTACAAAGCACTCAAACATGAGAGAAGATAAGAACGGTATATGCGCTGCAAAGGTTATGTTTCTAGGCTGTTTGCCATGTACTGGATGTGACATGTTACATGCACATAAACCACCATGTTTTCTAGACACAGAGGGCGTTCATATCAGTTCCAAACAGAGCAAGGTACTAGAGTGACACTTTGTGCAGGGCATTGTGGTGCATGACAAACAACTTGTCAGATAGTATCAGCTTGGGCCATTGCACCTCCTGTGTAAGAGCTTATCATGGCCTGCAGCAAAGTAGGGGGAAAGTTACCTAACATTGAGGGCTTTAGACAATTTGGAAGTGGTATCCACTGGTCCTGGGGAGCTGCTGGGTTGTGAAAAAAAATAAAATGGACGTTTAAACTTTTAGCTGTTCCCATTTTCTAACCTGCACAGCTGGCCGTGATTATATCCGTTAACAAATTCCTCAGCAGCCTATCAAAGGGTTTATATCCTCCACCCATTGTCATTTCTTAAAATAGGTCAACTTGGCCACCAGAGGGACAACCTCAAAAATTCAAGGTTTACTTTTGTTCCACTTGGTCTGTAAGGTGTTGTGTCCCGATATTAAATGATGCATCCTTGACTTCAAAAGGCACGTTTTCACACATACATGAGAAAATTCCATGTTATTGCCTATCTGTTTCACACACCTTTGTGTGCTTTCACAGCAATAAAGATGTAGGAGGATTATACAACACGTACGTTTATATTCGTACATCATTAAAAAAAAGAAAGTCTAAGACACCTGTGGTCTTGTCAAATAGCTGTAATTCATGCCATTACGGCTTTAGTTAATTGGTGGTGTGACCCACTAAAGCGGTAAGCCCATAGATGGCAAGTTCTAATCCCCTTTAGGGCAAGGTTTTTATTTGAAGAAGAAACGCCCCACCGTTGGTCCTCGAGTCAAATAACACATATGTGACGAAGTAGATGACTGTAAAAAAATGAATATAAAACGTTGCATGCCTACATTTAGGTGTACACATCCATGTAGCCTATGCAGTATGCCAATTAGGCCACAACAGTGTTTATCTGAAAGGCTGAAGAAAGAAGTATCTCCATATTAAATGCATTGTAATCTTCATGTTCAAGCTGTTGGCTTTGCTTCCCTTCTCAACACACTCATTCCACATTTCGAAGAAAAAATACTCGTGTGGGATTCAAACGCTTGCAACAATGACTGTGAGCCAGACGCTTGTTCTACACTGTGAGCCAGACGCATGCTCTACACTGTGAGCTATATGACCAGTCAGTCAAATGCATGTGATCTAATTGTTTTGGTTATCAGATCGTGCTGTTGCACTTCTGTTAAAAATCTAATTTAAGTATGCTTTTAAGTATGCTTTCATGAAGTGTTGGATCACGTCCAACTACATCGACTATTTTTATTGGCTGATATGGAATATGTTACCGGATATAATCACGGCCAACAATGCAGGTTAGCAGACAGTATACAGGGCTAAATGTGGCAGGTTATCTAATGGGAACAGCTAAGATGTAGCATTTTATCACATGTAACTACGTCAGCCATTTTAATTGGCTGATGCACATTTTGAGACGGAGAAAAAGTAATCTATATTTTAAACTTTTTCTAACGTTGGTTTCTGTTGTGTAGAACTCCTCATTAGAACACTCATTTTAAAATATTTTGCTAGAGAATGACCTTGCATTTGAATTGTCTAAAACTTGGGAATAGGTCTATTCACTCCAAAAATATTCAGGTGAAGTGATTGTTATATCCCCAGCAATTTTTGTCTATCTGCATGGAGGCTTTCAGCTTTGTTGATGTTTTTCAGTATTCCTATTTTCTGTTTCATGTAGTAGACTAAGTATGATGCATTGAGTTGTTACGCTGGAGGATATTGCAATGTCAGACAGTATTTACCCGTTGTGATGACACCACTTCATATGACACAACTTTGAAAAGGACACATGTCTACACTCTTAGAAATAAAGGTGCTATCTAGAACCAAAAAGGGTTATTCGGCTGTCTCCATAGGAGAACCCTTTGAAGAACCGCTTTTGTTTCCAGGTAGAACCCGTTTGGGTTCTAAGTAGAACCCTTTTGGGTTCCATGTAGAACCCTTTCGACAGAGGGTTCTACATAGAACCCAAAATAGTTCTACCTGGAACCAAAAAGGGTTCTACATGGATTCCAAAAGGTTTAGCCGCAGAACCCTTTTGGAGTGTAGATTTCCCCAAAAGGAATTACATTTCATGTGAGTCCTGATAGCAAGGTTACAAGGTCTAGAACAAAGAGGTCCATAGTCTCATTTTAGTACCGGGGGTAAAAGTAATTAGCCTCGCAAGCCACTCTGATCTTGCAAGTTTACATGAATTGTTCCTGCACAGATTGTGAGATCAACATGGCTTGCGTGGTCAAATAGTAATATGCATAATATTATTGGGCTTGCATAAGGATAGTTGAAAGGCGAAATAAGATAAACGTTTCATTACATGATGTTATTAGTCTTCATTTCCAATATGTCTAAATGAGAGTGAATTAGATTAGCAGTACCATAAGGTGATAATACCTGATGATAAAAGCTAAAGGCAGGCTTGCCATAGTCACACAGTAGAATGGAAGACTGAACTAATAAAGAGAAAAGGTGGGAATATTACCACGGTGGGTAAGGACTACTTTACAGGGTATTATAAACTGGGTTGTTCGAGCCCTGAATGCTGATTGGCTGACAGCCATGGTATACGATCTGTTATACCACGGCTGTCAGCCAATCAGCATTCAGGGCTCGAACAACCTAGTTTATAATACCCTGTAAAGTAGTATGACAAATCATTTATTTTACTGCTCTAATTACGTTGGTAACCAGTTTATAATAGCAATAAGGCACCTCGGGGGTTTGTGGTATATGGCCAATATACCACGGCTAAGGGCTGTGTCCAGGCACTCCGCGATGCGTTGTGCATAAGAACAGCCATTAGCCATGGTATATTGGCCATATGCCACACCTCATTGGGCCTTATTGCTTAATTATACCATCGAATTGTTGAATACTTGTTTCTGATTTGCTTGAAGGCATTTTAGAGCTTGCATTATTTCCCGATAACTCACGGTATATTTGCATGGTAGAATTCAATGGTTAGAGTTCATTCTTACATGTTCAATGTTTGAGCTGCTTTTGAAAGCAAAAGTAGAATTATACATTATTGGCATTGTTGAATTCGATTTTCATAATGGTAAGCTAGGATTGATGGTTTGACTAGCTAAACTAGCAAGCTACTTCAGTGGATGTTGAACACATTTCTACTGGCAAATGTGTTAAATTATAGCCATGGTATAAAAGGGATAGTCAATTGCATTTTATCTATGCATTTTTTGGAAAATAATGCAACTCCATGGCAGGTCAGTTCACACCTTCCATGTCGTTCATTATTTTCCGTAGAACCCATTGCCCCTTGTTGATTCTCCCTTACGTAGTGCCACTGGCTAATACAGGCTTTACTGTATTTCTACGTTTATTTCATTCACCGCCCCCTCTCCCTATACTATGTTTCATCCCCCTTCATTTCATGATCTTATATTCTCTCTCGCACTTTCTCACATCGATCCTCTTAAGGTGTCCGCATACATAGGTTTGGTTTGCTCCTAGCAGAACTCTGCTAGGCGGAGTGAACATCTGTGCTCGCATACTCTCATAAAACATAATGAAAAAAGCTATATTACTGTTTGTCCCTATGAAGACGTCGTAAACCAGTACACTTCTTCAAAATAGTCCAAATTAATCTAAGATGACTCAAGAAATCCGTAACTAATTTTGACGATTCTGCCGAGGTTTTAGTCGTGCAATTAAGATGTTTGGTGCGGTATTTCTGAAGTGAAAAAATGTGCATGAAAAGTAGTCATCTGTCTTTGAGTGACAAACATTTATTTGAAGAATCCCTACTGTAGACCAATCACAGATGAAAGGGCGTAGATTTCAGCTACCCAACTTCGACCAGACTCAAGAAAACATTGCCGACGCTGCCAAACACCAATACAAACACAAACGTCACAAAATGTCGTCATAATATATGCCCAAACTGTTTCAAATCAAATGTTATTTGTCACATGCGACTATTACAACAGGTGTAGTAGACCTTACAGTGAAATGCTTACTGTACCTACAAGCCCTTAACCAACAATGCAGTTTTAAGAAAAATAAGTGTTAACTAAAAAAGACAGATGTAAAAAATAAAGGTAACATAATTAAAGAGCAGCTGTAAAATAACAGTAGTGAGGCTATATACAGGGGGTGCCGGTACAGACTCAATGTGTGGTGGCACCGGTTAGTTGAGGTAATTGAGGTCATATCTACATAAAGGTAGAGTTAAAGTGACTAGGCACAGATAATAAACAAAGAATAGCAGCAGCGTGGGGTGGGCAATGCAAATAATCCTGGTAGCCGTTTAATTAGCTGTTCAGGAGTCTTATGGCTTGGGGGTAGAAGCTGTTTAGAAGCCACTTGGACCTAGACTTGGCACTCTGGTACCACTTGCCGTGTGGTAGCAGAGAGAACAGTCTATGACTGGAGTGGCTGGAGTCTTTGACCATTTTTAGGGCCTTCCTCAGACACCGCCTGGTATAGAGGTCCTGGATGGCAGGAAGCTTGGCCCCAGTGATGTACTGGGCCGTACGCACTACCCTCTGTAGGGCCTTGCGGTGGGATGCCGAGCAGTTGCCATACCAGGCAGTGATGAAACCAGTCAGGATGCTCTCGATGGTGCAGCTGTAGAATTTTTGAGGATCTGAGGACCCATGCCAAATCTTTTCAGTCTCCTGAGGGGGAATATGCTTTGTCGTGCCCTCTTCATGACTGTCTTGGTGTGTTTGGACCATGATAGATTTTTGGTGATGTGGACACCAAGTAACTTGAAGCTCTCAACCTGTTCCACTAAAGGTTGAGAGCTACAGTTTCGACTGGAAAGCATAGAGTAAGCTTTAGGCAAAGAGTGTCTCTGCTAGTGGGGGTGTTTTCCTCATCAATGGTCAGAAAGAGTTTCTATTAGAGTCATGCTGGAAGTAATTTGTTTCATACTTCATGCAGTGTAAGGTGCAGCTAGTAGGTTCTAATGCTACATTGCTAGCTGTAGTGGAATGTGTGTTGTATCGACTACATTGAACAGGGCTCTCAAATCTCAATAGTCACAGGCGGTCTAATTAGCATTTATTTTTATTTTTTTACCTTTATTTAACTAGGCAAGTCAGTTAAAAACTTCTTAGGGCTGCAATCCCGTTAACAGGATCGATATGACAACAGCCAGTGAAAGTGCAGGGCGCCAAATTCAAACAACAGAAATCCCATAATTAAAATTCCTCAAGCATACAAGTATTTTAAAGATACACTTCTTGTTAATCCCACCACAGTGTCCGATTTCAAAAAGGCTTTACAGCGAAAGCAGCACAAACGATTATGTTAGGTCACCGCAAAATCACAGAAAAACACATTCATTTTTCCAGCCAAAGACAGGAGTCACAAAAAGCAGAAATAGAGATAAAATTAATCACTAACCTTTGATGATCTTCATCAGATGACACTCATAGGACTTCATGTTACACAATACATATGTTTTGTTCGATAAAGTTCATATTTATATCCAAAAACCTCAGTTTACATTGGCGCAATGTTCAGAAATGGCTCCAAAATATCCGGAGAAATTGCAGAGAGCCACATCAAATAACAGAAATACTCATCATAAACTTTGATGAAAGATACATGTTTTACATAGATTTAAAGATAAACTTGTTCTTAATGCAACCGCTCTGTCAGATCTCAAAAAAGCTTTACGGCAATAGCACAATATTCAATAATCTGAGAACAGCGTTCAGCCACAAAAGGAAGCCATACAGTTACCCACCAAATTGTGGAGTCAACAAAAGTCATAAATAGCATTATAAATCTTCACTTACCTTTGCTGATCTTCGTCGGAATGCACTCCCAGGACTCCCACTTCCACAAGAAATGTTCGTTTTGTTTGGTAATGTCCATCATTTATGTCCAAATAGCTACTTTTGTTAGCGTGTTTGGTAAACAAATCCAAAGTCACGAAGCGCGTTCACTAAAAGCAGACGAAATGTCAAAAAGTTCAGTAGAAACATGTCAAACGATGTTTTGAATCAATCTTTAGGATGTTTTTAACATAAATCTTCAATAATGTTCCAACCGGAGAATTCCATTGTCTTCAGAAGTGCGATGGAACAGAGCTCCCTCATGTGAACGCGCATGGTCAGAGCATGGTCAGCTCATGGCAGACTTTACTCATTGCCGTCTCCTTCGGCCCCACTTTACAGTAGAAGCATCAGACAAGGTTCTACAGACTGTTGACATCTAGTGGAAGCCGTAGGAAGTGCAAACTGACCCATATCCCACTGTGTATTCGATAGGCGATGAGTTGAAAACCTACAAACCTCTGATTTCCCACTTCCTGGTTGGATTATTTTCTCAGGTTTTTGCCTGCCATATGAGTTCTGTTATACTCACAGACATCATTCAAACAGTTTTAGAAACTTCAGAGTGTTTTCTATCCAATACTAATAATAATATGCATATACGCTGCCGCTCAGCATTATGCGATGGAGAATGAGGATACAAATGCTACAATGCTAGTTGGGGCAGCAGGTAGCCTGGCAGGTAGAAGCGTTGGGCCAGAAACCTAAAGGTTGCTGGATCAAATCCCAGAGCCAACAAGGTAAAACATCTGTCGTTCTGCACCTGAACAAGGCAGTTAACCCACTGTACCCCAGGCGCTGATGAAGTACATGTCGATTAAAACCTGTTATGGTGCAGCCCGGCGCCGGTACACCTATGACAACATCCAGCTCAAGTGCAGGGCGCGAAATTCAAAATCTATTTTTTTTTTATATTTAACTTTCACACATTAACAAGTCCAATACAGCATTTGAAAGATAAACATCTTGTCAATCCAGCCAACATGTCCGATTTTTTTAATGTTTTACAGAGAAAACACCACATATATTTATGTTAGCTCACCACCAAATAAAAAAGAGGACAGACATTTTTCACAGCACAAGTAGGATGCAAGTAGCATGCACAAGCCAACCTAACTAACCTAGAACCAACCTAAAAAACCTAGAAAAAACTACCTCAGATGACAGTCCTATAACATGTTACACAATAAATCTATGTTTTGTTCAAAAAATGTGCATATTTTAGCTATAAATCAGTTTTACATTACTGCTACCATCATAGCTACAGTCAGAAATCGCACGGGAGTAGCCAGAGAAAATACAGACACCAACGTCAACTACTAATTACACATCATAAAACATTTCAGAACAATATATGGTGGATAGCTAATGAAAGAGAAAGATCTTGTGAATAGAGCCAATATTTCCGATTTTTGAAGTGTTTTACAGCGAAAACACAATATATCGTTATATTAGCTTACTACAATAGCTAGCACACAGCAGCATTGATTCTAGTCAAACGGTAGCGATAGCACAGTTCGACAGATATATGAAAAAGCATCCCAAATTGGGTCCTTATCTTTGTTGATCTTCCATCAGAATGTTCTCCAAGGGGTCCTTTGTTCAGAAACGTCTTTATTTCGATCCAGAACGAACGATTTCCCTCTTGAATTAGCAAGCACACTGGCAGTGCGGTGCTAACCTCTCCATGTTGACAAAATTCTTGCGTCGCATCACGTCTAAAGTCCAGAATAAATTTCAATAATATAATTAAACTATATTGAAAAAACATACTTTAGGATGATATTGTGACATGTATCAAATAAAATCGAAGCCGGAGCTCATATTCACCTTTAACGAGCGTTTTCCAGGAGCCGAGTCCAGGTCCTACTTCGCGCCCAGAAAGAAAAATAAACTGCGCAACACTCACTCCAAGAGGTTGTGTTCAATCCCAGGACGAGATAATCAAGTGATTTCTTCTCTCACTTCCGCATGACACCCAGGGGAAGGCGTATGACGTGTTTCTACAGTCCTAAGTGACATGCCCTTTTATAGACAAGCTCTTGAAGAGAGACATCGATTTTGGAAATCTCACTTCCGGATAGGAAATTGGCTGTAAAAAGAGTTCTGTTCCACTTAGAGAAATAATTCAAACGTTTTTTAGAAACTAGAGACTGTTTTCTATCCAATAGTAATAATAATATGCATATTGTACGAGCAAAAATTGAGTAAGAGGCCGTTTGAAAATGGGCACATATTTTCCATTTTTCAATACGCCCCCTGCAGCCATAACAAGTTAAGGCTCCCCCCCGCAGATTCTGAGAAGTTGGGTTAAATGTGGAAGACACATTTCAGTTGAATGCCTTCAGTTGTACAACTGACTAGGTATCCCCTTTTAGTTGGCGTGTAATGTGTGCCAGCATTGACTTCATTGAATAGAGCTAATGAATATTCATGTCCACAGAAGGTCCGATGTTATGAAGAAAGTTATGCTAATGCTACAATGCTAGCTGTAGTGGAATGTGTGCTAGCGGTGACTACATTGAATAGGGCTCAAGAGAATCTCCATAGCCATAGACGTTCCGGGAGAATATGCTATGATGAATGAGGATGCTATTGCTACAATGCTAGTTATAGTGGAGTGTGTGCTAGCATTTACTACATTGAATAGGGTTTACCATACCATGGTCTCAGAAGGTCCAATTAGCACCTGGGAATGCAGATGCTAATCCTACACTGTTAGTTGGAGTGGAATGTGTACTAGCATTGACTACATTATATGAATCAAGAGAAACTCTATGGTCTCAAAAGGTCCAATTAGCACATGTTATATGTGGGAATCAAGATGCTGATTCTACAGTGCTAGTTGAAGTAAAATGTTGTGCTTGTGTTGGCTACAGAAAACAAGTTCAACAGCATGTTTTATTGAGAATGCTAATGCTATAATGCTTCAGTCCCTGGTTGAAGAGCCCTCTCTGGCTCTCTTTGCATATTTCATCATCACATTGCTATGTCTAATTAGGTCAGAAAGATCCACACACACATACAGTACCCATAGCAACCGATTGTGCTGGTGTGGTGGCTCGTTGGTGTGTGTGAATTGGCGTGTGTGTGTTTAAGGAAGAGCCATGGTTTCCATGGCCGAGCAGCCGCACACAAGGCTAAGATCACCATAAGCAATGCCAAGCCCTGGCTGGAGTGATGTAAAGCTCGCCACCATTGGTCTCTGGAACAGTGGAAACGCGTTCTCTGGAGTGATGAATCACGCTTCACCATCTGGCAGTCAGACGGACGAATCTGGGTTTGGCATATGCCAGGAGAACGCTACCTGCCCCAATGCATAGTGCCAACTGTAAAGTTTGGTGGATGTGGAATAATGGTCTGGGGCTGTTTTTCATGGTTTGGGTTAGGCCCCTTAGTTCCAGTGAAGGGAAATCTTAACGCTACAGCATAAAATGACATTCTAGACTATTCTGTGCTTCCAACTTTGTGACGACAGTTTGGGGAAGGCCCTTTCCTGTTTCAGCATGACAATTAAAAAAAATATATACATATTTTTTATTTATTTAACCTTTATTTAACCAGGTAAGCCAGTTGAGAACAAGTTCTCATTTAGAACTGCGACCTGGCCAAGATAAAGCAAAGCAGTGCAATACAAACAACAACACAGAGTTACACATGGAATAAACAAACATATAGTCAATAATACAATAGAAAACGATATATATACACAGTGTGTGCAAATGAGGTAGGATTAGGGTGGTAAGGCAATAAATAGGCCGTAGTGGCGTTGTAATTACAATTTAGCAATAAAACACTGGAGTGATAGATGTGCAGAAGATGAACGTGTAAGTAGAGATACAGGGGTGCAAAGGAGCAATTAATTATTTTATTTTTAAACAATATGGGGATGAGGTAGTTGGATGGGCTATTTACAGATGGGCTATGTACAGGTGCAGTGATCTGTGAGCTGCTCTGACAGCTGATGCTTAAAGTTAGTGAGGGAGATATGAGTCTCCAGCTTCAGGGATTTTTGCAATTCGTTCCAGTCATTGGCAGCAGAGAACTGGAAGGAAAGACGACCAAAGGAGGAATAGGCTTTGGGGGTGACCAGTGAAATATACCTGCTGGAGAGCGTGCTATGGTGACCAGTGAGCTGAGATAATGTGGGGCTTTACCTAGCAAATACTTATAGATGACATGGAGCCAGTGGGTTTGGCGACGAATATGAAGCGAGGGCCAGCCAACGAGAGCATACAATGCCCCCATGCAATGGCATACAATGCCCCCATGCACAAAGCGAGGTCCATACAGAAATGGTTTGTCGAGATTGGTGTGGAAGAACTTGACTGGCCTGCACAGAGCCCTGACCTCAAGCCAATCGGACACCTTAGGGATGAATTGGAACACTAACTGCAAGCCAGGCCCAATCGCCCTACATCAGTACCTGACCTCACTAATGGTGTTCGGGCTGAATGGAAGGCCCCACAGCAATGTTCCAACATCTAGATGTTCGACGAGCACATACTTTTGACAATGTAGTGTATCTTTAACTCTAGAAAAGGACCTGTAAGTATGCATTTCACTGTTAGTCTACACCTGTTGTCTACAAAGCATGTAATAAATAACATTTGATTTAAATCCCTTCAGATCTACTGAAGTGCATACTACTGCTTCGGAAGGAGGGGCTAAATAAGGGTCAATTTGGAACTCATACCACCCTAGATCTGTAGCTGGAAAACAGATTTAAAGATTTGACTTGATGTATATACAAACTTGTTAATGTAAGACTAACCCTTGATCGTGATTTACACAGATTGTACCACGAAGATGTAATCCACCCCATTTCTATTTGGATAAAGCTACAACTGGCATTCTTTGGAAGTTGGGGATAATCCTCTCACTGAAGTGTTTTGTGATGACATGGCTTTGTCATTGTAGATTTTGTTTCCCATCTCCCTATGGTTGCCTGGGGTATTAACCCACCCTTTATCATGGGGTTAAATTAAGGTTAGTTGTCTTGTTTTGTGAAACACTTTTCACCATTGTTCAAATGGATGGGATATGATAGGCCCCGAGCTCAACAACAAAATGGCGTTTAAAAAAAAAACTGTACAGAGTATGTCACCAAACCACGTTGATGAGAAACAATAAGGTCAACACCTCCGATACAGAATTACTTTAACATTCAAAATGAACCCGCAGTGCACTTTATCTCTATCTGCAATTGTTTGAATTAGAGCTTTAGTTGAGAGAGGTACTGCAAGTATAGGTGCACACCTTGAATACAGCATTTTATATTCTGACTGAACTCACAGCGTGGTTGCCTCTATTTACAATGGATTGAATATTGAATTAGTCTAGACTCTAGAGAGAGGTTCTGGATGTGTCTGTATGTTTTGTGGTTGAGAGAGCTTCTCTGACAGACTCTGACTGTCCTTCAGCCTCACTCCCCTTCTCTCCGAGGGTGCTAGCTGTCTCCACAGCCCGCCTGTCAGCCACCAGCTACCCACCATGATGGAGGGAGGCTCCATGGGACATCTGCTCAGCTAGACGTGCCCAAACTGTTTGGGAAATGAAACATGAAGGAGAAACTCCATTGGTCTATTGTTTTTCTTAGTTCGTGATGGCATACAAGGCTGTGACGATTTGGAATGATAGGAACATTTTCACAGAAATGTTGATTACCAGTATCGTATGGTGTTTCAACTTCACTTACAGTATGTTACATAGAGATATACTATTGGATGATCTGTGTCCATTACAAATATCAATACAGGCCAGGGTTTGAGGAGAAAGAAGGAAATGGATACCCTAATGTGTAAAAACAGTGAAAGTGTGAAGACAGTAGAGCTGCAAACATGTAAAACAAAGGGGAAAATACCATCATTATCAACCCAATACTTGACTTACAGTACCAGTCAAAAGTTTGGACACACCTACTCATTCAAGGGTTTTTCTTTATTTTTACTATTGTCTATATAGTAGAATAATAGTGAAGACATCAAAACTATGAAATAACACATATGGAATCACAGTAATAACCCAAAAAGTGTTAAACATGTCAAAATATATTTTAGATTCTTCAAAGTAGCCACCCTTTGCCTTGATGACAGCTTTGCACACTCTTGGCATTCTCTCAACCAGCTTCACCTGGAATGATTTTCCAACAGTCTTGAAGGAGTTCCCACATATACTGAGCACTTGTTGGCTGCTTTTCCTTCACTCTGCAGTCCAACTCATCCCAAACCATCTCAATTGGGTTGAGGTCGGGTGATTGTGGAGGCCAGGTCATCTGATGCAGCACTCCAGCCTGGATGTGTGTTGGGTCATTGTCCTGTTGAAAAACAAATGATAGTCCCACTAAGCGCAAACCAGATGGGATGGCCTATCGAATGCCAAGAGTGTGGTACTGTATGTGGTCAGGTATGTGGTCAGTATAAGATTATATCATCTCGTCTATAACGATTTTTATGCTACATGAGTACTGTCATGTTGTTTACGCTTTATGCATTGTGCATTCAAAGATGAACCTCTGACATTTGTTATTGAAAATGTAATATTTGTGTGACTCCCAAGATTGCTTATGACTTATTACATTAGGTTGGCTTTGAATTTCTCTCTCTTGATTGAAGTGTTCCGTTCCAACCAAAGGGAATTCCAAGAGGGTTCTGTAGCATTCATTATCAATGGAGCGTGTCAATCCATTTATTGAGTTTGTTTTGCTTTGAATGTTTCTAAATGAGCTAGGGAATGTGTGTTTAATATATACTTGACGGATTCATTTGTTCTAAAGGTGGTATCCTATGACGGTGCCGCGTTGAAAGTCCCTGGGCTCTTCAGTAAGACCATTCTACTGCCAATGTTTGTCTATGGAGATTGCATGGCTGTGTGCTTGATTTTATACACCTGTCAGCAATGGGTGTGGCTGAAATAGCCAAATCCACACATTTTAAGGAGTGTCTACATCATTTTGTCTATATATAGTGTATGTGTTTGATGGTAGAACGGTATCAATTTATGGTAAAGCTGGTGGTATGGTATGGTGTGGTTATTCCTAACTATCCCAGGAAGATACAAGTCTTGTCTAAAACCATAATGCATGAAAATGCTTCTCGCATGCAATGTTGAGTACCCTTCTTTGAGTCAGAACATGCAATAAACATGCATCACGAAGGACGAATCAAATCCATTCCACTCTGTGAAGATGTTTTCTGAATCCTGTATATTTCCATTCTACCCAACGCATCGGTCTAACAACTTACCATACTGAGCAATAAACGGCATTCTCTCATCACCTCGCATCGCACGCAGCGCATGTTGAGCGGAGCTTAAATCAGAAAAAAATTCAAATGATCTTATTTTAATGGGCATCGGAGAAACAGTCAACCTTAAAACTGAGTCATAATGACCCTACAGTAATCATGACTTGCAGTGTGTTCTGAGGAAAAACGTTTGCCCCCCCATCTCACCTTCATAAACACCAAAGAAGACTCGAGGCTGTAATCTTTTCCAAAGGTACTTCAACAAAGTAATGAGTAAAGGGTCTGAATATTTATGTAAAATGTGATATTTCAGTTTATTTTTAATACATTTGCAAAACTTTCTAAAAACCTGTGTTTGCTTTCTAATTTTGGGGTATTGTGTGTAGATTGGTACGAAACAAAAGAAGATTTAGAATCATGGTGGTAATGTAACTTATATATACAGTGCCTTCGGAAATTATTCAGACCCCTTGACCTTTTCCACATTTTATTAGGTTACAGCCTTTTTCTAAAGATGTTTTTTTTTTTTTTTAAATGTCCCTCATTAATGGCCTGCAGCATACCACCCTGCATTCCACTGCTGGCTTGCTTCTTCTGAAGCTAAGCAGGGTTGGTCCTGGTCAGTCCCTGGATGGGAGACCAGATGCTGCTGGAAGTGGTGTTGGAGGGCCAGTAGAAAGCACCCTTTCTTCTGGTCTAAAAAAGAAATATCCCAGGGCAGTGATTGGGGACATTGTCCTGTGTAGGGTGCTGTCTTTTGGATGGGACGTTAAATGGGTTTCCTGACTCTTTTTGGTCACTAAAGATCCCATGGCACTTATTGTAAGAGTAGGCGTGTTAATTAACCCTGGTGTCTTGGCTAAATTCCCAATCTGGCCCTCATACCATCACGGTCACCTAATCATCCCCAGTTTACAATTCATCCCCACTCCTATTCCCCAGGTCTTTGCTTTAAATGAGAATGTGTTCTCAGTCAACTTACCTGGTAAAATAAGGGTAAAAAAAATACAAAAAATCTACACACAAAATAATGTCAAAGCAAAAACATGATTTTATACATGTTTGTGTAAGTACTTTGTTGTACTTTGTTGAAGCTCCTTTGGCAGCGATTACAGCCTTGAGTCTTCTTAGGTATGACACTACAAGCTTGGCACACCTGTTTTTGGGAGTTTCTCCCATTATTCTCTGCAGATCCTCAAGCTCTGTCAGGTTGGATGGGGAGCTTTGCTGCACAGCTATTTTCAGGTCTCTCCAGAGATGTTAGATCGGGTTCAATTCCGGGCTCTGGCTGGGCCACTCAAGGACACAGAAACTTGTCCCGAAGCCACTCCTGCATTGTCTTGGCTGTGTGCTTAGGGTTGTTGTCCTGTTGTGAGGTGAACCTTCACCCCAGTCTGAGGTCCTGAGCGCTCTGGAGCAGATTTTCATTAAAGATATCTCTGTACTTTGCTCCATTCATCTTTCCCTCGATCCTGACTAGTCTCCGAGTCCCTGATGCTGAAAACCTTCCCACAGCATGATGCTGCCACCACCATGCTTCACCGTAGGGATGGTGCCAGGATTCTTCCAGAAGTGACGCTTGATTTTCAGGCCAAAGAGTTCGATTTTGGTTTCATCAAACCAGAGAATCTTGTTTCTCATGGTCTGTGAGTCTTTATGTGCCTTTTGGCAAACTCCAAGCGTGCTGACATGTGCCTTTTACTAAGGAGTGGTTTCTGTCTGGCCACTCTACCATAAAGGCCTGATTGGTGGAGTGCTGCAGATATGGTTGTCCTTCTGGAAGGTTCTTCCATCTCCACAGAGGAACTCTAGAGCTCTGTCAGACTGACCATTGGGTTCTTGGTCACCTCCCTGACCAAAACCCTTCTCCCCCGATTGCTCAGTTTGGCCAGGCGGCCAGCTCTGGGAAGAGTTGGTGGTTCCAAACTTTTTCCATTTAAGAATGACGGAGGCTACTGTGTTCTTGGGGACCTTCAATGCTGCAGATGTAACGACTCTCCTCCTCCTCTTCATCCGAAGAGGAGGAGCAGGGATTAAACCAAGGTGCAGCGGGTTGTGAATACATATAGATTTATTTGCTGACGAAGACGAACACAAAAACTTATACTTGCATAAACTACAAAACAACAAACGACGTTAAACAGACCTGAACTGGTGAACATAAAAAACAATGCACTCATGAACAGGAAAGAACGAACGAGAGACGAGACAGTACCGTGTGGTGCAATAAACACAGACACAGCGACAACCACCCACGACAAACAATGTGAAACAACCTCCCTATGTATGTCTCTCAATCAGAGGAAAACGAAAACACCTGCCTCTGATTGAGAGCCATACAAGGTCAATTGAACCTGACACTTAACATAGAACAAACACAGACTGCCCACCCATCTCACGTCCTGACCCACTAAACACAACAATACAAAAGGAAAACAAGGTCAGGAACGTGACAGCAGAAATGTTTTGGTACCCTTCCCCAGATCTGTGCCTCGACACAATCATGTCTCAGAGCTCTACGGACAATTCCTTTGACCTCATGGCTTGGTTTTAAATCTGACATGTACTGTCAAATGTGGGACCTTATATAGACAGATGTGTGCCTTTCCTAAACATGTCCATTCAATTGAATTTACCACAGGTGGTCTCCAATCAAGTTGTAGAAACATCTCAAGGATGATCAATGGAAACAGGATGCACCTGAGCTCAATTTCGAGTCTCATAGCAAAGGTTCTGAATACTTATGTAAATGTGCAACAATGTGTAAAAACCTGTTTTTATTTTTCATTATTGGGTATTGTGTGTGTGTATTTGCTGGAGATGTTTTTTTTTATGTAATACATTTTAGAATAAGGCTGCAACGTATAGAAATGTGGAAAATGTCGAAGGGTCTAAATACTTTCCGAATGCACTGTATCTATTTGCATGAATTTAAAACACTATAAGGATCCCTATCTCAGATGTACTATGGCAAATCCTAAGTGTGTCCTATCCTGGGTCAGCTTCATTAGAACACACCATAGGAAAATGTTTTTGTGACAGAAAACAAAGACATTCATTTCTTATTGGAGATGTTCAGATTGTGTCTTCTCGTTTCACTCAGTTCAGAGTTGTTTTGTCAGTTTCGTGCCTAATGAACATGACCCTCTTGTCTGTCCAGGTCTGACCACACTGCAGGTGGTGCTGGACACGGCTGCAGAAAGGAAGTGGCAGGTGACCGCCATCAACGTGGGCAACCTGAAGGACGAGAGGAAAGACGAAGCCTACCGCTCCCTCTTCCAGGACCTGGAGAACAAGAAGGAGAGACGGGTAATCCTGGACTGTGAACAGGACAAAGTCAAAGACATTATGGAACAGGTAAACATACAAACTCAGTCCTCTGGTAGTTTGTGCGGGCCCTGATGTTAGAGCAGTGTTATATTGAACAGCTATTCTGCTATGACTGAGCTTATGATGACGGCAATGATGAGTGTGTGTAATGCAGCAATTGAGATCTTGTTGGTGTGTGTTTGCCTGTGTGGGTGAGTTTCATCCTTGCCTGCAAACATTTCACACCTACCCCCCAAGTGGACTGCCTTGCAACAATCCCCTTAATTGTTAAATTAGACTGCAACAAAAGTGGAATTAAAGGCCACAGAGATTTACATAAACGGGTTATTTATAAATCATCCCTGGCCCGTGGGAGAGTACATCGATTAGTTTAAGGCAAGCAGATGTGTGTTTCACAAAACACTGAAATCAATGCGTATTCCCCTCGCTGCTGCATGCTAAAGGTTTTATCTGAGAAAAACATAATCAAACCCGGTCACAGTTTTCTGCCAAAGGAAGTCACGTACAATGCATTTTTATTCAAATTATTATTTAAATTTCTTTATGTAACTGACTTTCTAAGTGTCACTCATGTGGTGGGATTAGCTGCAGGTGTGTCATTTGAGGTAGTTAGTGGAATGGGCTTCCTGTTTTGGTTTGTTACTGACAAGTGATAGCACTGGCAGGTGGCAGGTGTTCGTGACTGTAAATAAAGCCTATAAGAATAACACTCATGACTACTGTAGCATACGGAATATGATTACTTGGAGACTGTCTTGTTTGGTTTCCATGTCATTATGGTTTCATATATGATCTGTTCTGTTTACCTATCTGATCTTGTCCCCAGGTTATCACCATTGGCAGACATGTGAAAGGCTACCACTACATCATTGCAAATTTGGTGAGTTTTCACAACTCAGCCGTGGAATTGGAATCTCAGGGAGAACATAGTGACTAAAATAATTTATTAAGCTAACTGCATAGCGATGAGACATTGAGAAGCCAGAGTGATTGTCTTCCAATTGAATCTCTTATGTATTGCCCAATAAGTTAGCTTTGGGTAATAATTCCATTCCCGTTTTGTCTTTCAGCTGACATTTGTATGACAGCAAACATTTCCATTTCATGTCTGTGCTTGGATTCCCTTCTTTTAATTTCAGGGTTTTGTGGATGGGGACCTCTCCAAAATCCAATATGGAGGAGCCAACGTCTCAGGTTTCCAGATTGTGGATTTCGATGACCCGTTGGTTTCCAAATTTGACCAGAGGTGGGAGGCTCTGGAGGAGAAGGAATACCCTGGTGCCGACAGTAAGATTAGGGTGAGTAGACATCCACATGGGTGTTTAGTTGAGAGGCACTCAGCGAGCACTTCTCCATCCCCGGGAGCTGTGACGTGGCTGCGGCTTCAAAATGTTTTGCCCCTATTCTCCCTCACACGTACTGTGCGTGTGCAGACCCAGGCACACAGCCGCTTGCACACACACAGACAAGCACACTAACGTCCTCACAACCCCTCTCAGAAACACACTAACTCTTCCTTCTCCTCCCTTGTGTCCCCATTTCATCCCCACACACTTACACACCCTTCCCCTTCTGTTCTATTGCAGTACACGTCTGCGTTGACCTACGACGCGGTGCAGGTGATGACGGAGGCCTTCCGCTACCTGCACAAGCAGCGCATTGACATCGCCAGAAAGGGCAACAACGGCGACTGTCTGGCTAACCCCGCCGTGCCCTGGGCGCAGGGAGTGGAGATTGAACGAGCGCTCAAACAGGTGACAGCATGGGGTTGCCGTGGCAACGGCTGGCTGGCTCTACCACAGACACAGAGACTGAAGTATAAGGACAGACAAAAACATACACACACACACACACATTCTCCCCTGAGCTAGCATTGACAATAGTCTTCCCACACACTCTCAGGATTTCTACCCTGAGCATTGGCTTCAAAGCTTTGACGAGGCAATGTGAATCCAGATCTGTGTGGGAAAAGTAAATTGGTCTATGACTGAGGTATTTAATGGTGGCGTCTTGCCATTCTGCCACTGTGGTTTTGTGTCCTTCTAGGTTCGTGTGGACGGTCTCACAGGGAATATTCAGTTCGATCAACATGGCAAACGAGTAAACTACTCTGTTAATATCATGGAGCTGAAGAATAATGGTCCTGTGAAGGTATGCTAGTGTTTCTGAATATGAATATGGCTAGAACATGTCTCAATAGGTCAAGGTTGCATAATATATCAGACAGTCTTAAATGTGTTGGTCTGCGATGGAACAAGACAACAGCACATCAGCACTGAACCCCCACAAAAAACAAGAAGAAATGAGAGTTCTTAACATGTGGCTGTGTAGATGCTTCAGTCAGTTCCTTTTCAGTCGTTCATTCGTTATGACATACTATGGGAAGTCAACGACCAATCCTATTCACCTGAAGAGAACTGAAATCACGCCCAACGGGCCAATGGATGCCGAGCCCACCCTCGGAAGCCCCGCCTTACTGGCTACAATACGAGGGCTGTCATCCATTTTCAAAATTCTTCGCTCTTCAGCTCGCCTGAAGGAAGAACATTTCATGCAATTTACTAACTTTTCAGTCACACGAAGTCTCCGAGATTCAGATCGGACTTAGGTGCCTGTTAGTGGGTCCCCCGAGGTGTTGCGAGTTTTGGGTCTTGATCGGTTTTTGTGTTTGCTAAAAACGAACTACTTTCTGCTCTGCTTGTCTAGCTAATGTTTCCTTACTTGGTTAGGATTTGTGTTTGCTAAAACCCCACTACTTTCTGCTCTGCTTGTGTAGCCAGTGCCTCCTTACTTGAGTAAGATGGTCAGTGGTAAGAGTAAGTTCAAAAAGGCTAACTAGCTGAATTTCAACCTCAGACCAAGCCCTAGGGCATGTGGTTTCATAATGAAAATTACTAGAGCCGACCAAAAACAATTGTTATGTTCTTTCGACCAATCGATTGGTTAAACTTTTCAAACGTGTATTTTCCATATATAGACTCATCTTATGTGTTTTAATCAAATCAACTACATTCAGTGAGCACGTCTGATGCTTTAAGTACACTGTTTGATTAAATAATTAAGACACAAATGACTAAAGGGAGTCCGACCGCATTTGATTTGATTGTGCCTGGTTGGGCTCAGACTTGCTGCGCTGTGTTAAAAAAAATGACAGCGAGTGACTGTGTGAAGAGCATCAATTGTCTCGCTCTCTTCCCTGCTGCAGTGACCACCACAGAACTTCAAGTGTTTATCGCGCTGTCCTTGTTGCTGAAGCTGCAACATAATTACATCCAATTCTGACTGAAAAGTTCTGTTACCGATATCCCTAGTTTGTTTAGGAAAAACATTCCCTATTCCCTCAACCCTAGCTCTCTTTACGTGACACATGTATGCATTGCATGCACGTGACCAATATAGAACCATAGAATATCATAATCCCATCAGTAAATTGGTTTTAACAAACTCAGAACACTAACACATCTGACAGCAAAATGTATGCAGAGGACGTGACAAATAAACTTGAAACGGGGGAATTTTTACTGGTTGCTCAGGAGGTCAAGGGGATGTCAAGTTGTGGAAAATACTGGAGATCAAGAAAAATAAAGTAAGAAGCAGGCACTGTGTGCATATTATGTTTGCCAAACAGGTGCTGTTAGATTACAATCTAATTTCTCTAACGGTTTGGAACAATGTAAACAACACTAAATCAATGAAGTGTACTAGAGAGTCTGTAATTATTATTTAAAACATTTTGTGAAGCCTTTATTACAGCAACGACCAAAAGCAGTCGCATTCATTTGTGAAAGCAATTTCCAAAATTGAACGGTTTATTTATTGTTTACGCTAATTATTCAAGGGTCGAGTTGTTATTTTATTTAAAAACTAAAATGCTTAATTGCATTTCAAATCAGGAATGACTCGTATGCTGTGTGATGACATCAATGAATGAATGAATAATTGATTGATACAGTACTGTAGCTTATATATAAGTATTGAAATATAGGCCTAAGTAAGTTATGTATTAAGACTAAACAGGATGTGCTCTAAGCCTACAGCACGATGGTGGTTATACAAGGCTGCTATACTAAGCCTACTAATAATAATGCTATTACGTATTGTTATAATAATGATGATCATAACAATAATAGTAATAATAAATATAAGGAGATCAAGAAAAAATTGAGCTATTATTATCATAAATATATTTTTTCTGGCAATTTGGAACAGTGTAAACCACACTAAATAAATGAGAAATAATACAAGAGAGGCTGTTCTAACGAGAGAAAAAAGTGTAAAGCCTTTTACATTTTTTTTTTAATGGTTTATCTGACATGTGGTTGGTGCTCACAGAGGCTTGGTGCTGACGGAATCAGTAGGCTATTAAACAAACAGTCAAAGGCAACAGAAGCAGGATCTGTTTTATTTCTGTAGATGTGTATGGATGACTTATAAAGCCTGGCACATTTAACAGTTAGACTATTGATTATAGGCCTAATTAAGTTGGGGAATCCGCTCTCCTCACTTTTCTTAGACAATCTAGGCAATGACTGTTTTCTCATCTCCTAACTCCGCTGCTGCCTCCACCACATTGTTCTCAACACCAATATGCTGGTTAACATGACCTTTATGCACATAGCAACATGGTCTAGGAAAAGGCGCTCAGTGTCTTTTCACTTATGCTTGTGGTTGTTGGGTCTGATGGGCTCTATGATAGCTGTGGTGCCTCTGGGACTTCTGTCGATGTGTCTGTTTCAGCGCTGGATTGCTACGTGTCTGGACGCATCTCGCCACTGCCATTGTTTGCTCAGGGTTTCCCCGACGTTGCTAGCGCTGAGGCTTTCCTTCCGATGTTGGAGGGCAAGCATGAGTTGGTAAGGTCCGACAACAGGACAGCGGTGGCGTACATCGATAGGCAGGTGGGGGGACGGTCTCTCACCTAAACCTGGCCTGTTATCTGCTTGTATAAAGCAGTGAGAATTTATTGTCGCTCCGGGCGAAGTATCTTCCCAGATCTCTCAACGTGGTTGCAGATCTACTTTCCAGGGGAGGCTTATCTCTACGGAATGGAGACTGCACCCCTCGGTGGTGGCCCAGATATGGGACCTGTTCGGCAGGGTCGACGTAGATCTTACGCATCGCAAGAAAACTGTCATTGTCGTCTGTTCTTCTCAGTGAGGGATCTGGGTGCTCGGTTGGGAATGGATGCTTTGGTCTATCATTGGCCTTGGACCCTGCTCTATGTGTTCCTCTGGTAGACTGGATTCAGGCCACTGTGGAGAGGGTCCATTAGGAGGGTCTGGTGGCTCCCCGTTGGACCAGACAACCCTGGTTCCCGGGTAGATCATCTGCCTGTTGGGGGACCCCTAGAGGGTTCTGTGTCATCGGGGTCTATTGTCCCAGGCGCACAGGACAATTTGACACGGAGATATGGAACTGTGGGTTTGGCCCCTGAAAGGTTGAATTTGACGACTAGGGGTTTACGCTCAAACGTGATTATAACTATACAGTCAGCGCATGATAAATGGAACCTGAGTTTACAAATAATTAAATATATAAAATAAGAATATATTTGTTTGGTTAACAGTTATGCAACACCAAATTCCTGATATTCTTATGGCTGGGTCTGGGAGCAGGTGTTAGGCAGTGCACATGTTGCGTATTTATCCTCGTTTCCACAGTTTCCCTGCGGGTTTGAGCCTTGGACTGCCATGGTTCATCGATGGGACTGTGCGCGAATGCGCATTATCAAGACACAACAGATGCCCTGTTGTTTTGGACTTGCGGTTCCTTGTGTGAGTTCTGGCATTCCAGACTCCTTGGGTCTCTGTGTGAGACATTTTGGAACTGGTATGGACTGGGGTCGATGTTAGGCAGTTTCCTGTGGCTTTGAGCCTTGGACTGCCGTGGCAGTGCGCCGGTACACCGTTTCCAGGTTACTGCAGGTTTTCTGTGGGTTTGAGCTTCAGGCTGCTGTGGTTCGTTTACTCTGGTCAATCCTATGCAGTGCGTATCTGCGCTTTACCAAGTCATGACAGGGGTTCTGTTATTTTGGACTTGCGGTTCTTTGTACTAGTATGGACATTTCAGGCTCGCAAGGTAAGTGAGCTGGTGAAACCTGTGTGTGCTGTGGCTGCCGTGGACCTTCTAGTTTGGTACCCTCTGAGCAGGCTTGGGGCGTGATTGTATGTCCCCATAGAATGTTATACAGGGTGATCGACTGAAAGGGAAGGTACAGTTAGGAATATAAATACTGTTTCCTGAAGGAGGGAACGAGGTACAACATATTTTGGCCCCGCACCGTCAGGGGGTTTGAGCTCGCTGAAGAGCAGTACGGAATTGAGGAAATGTATGCGAGCCCCGATATTATAGCCAGGAAGGCTTCCAAGGGTGGGCTCGGCCTCCATTGACCTGTTGGGCGTGATTTCAGATTACTTTCAGATTGGCGTGATTTAAGACTCCCCATAGTATGTTATACCTCGTTTGCTCCTTCAGGGAACAATAGTTATATTCATAACTGTATGTTTACACTCATCTGAAACAACAACGCTGTCTACCGTCTCATGACATTATGGAATTGCTCATTCACTATTCATTATTTTCTCCACAGATTGGATATTGGAACGAAGTTGACAAAATGGCTGTCACAAAATCAGACGTGTTTCCGAATGACACAACAGGAATGGAAAACAAAACTGTCATTGTGACCACAATCTTGGTAATGAGTTATCATTGACTCTATTCATACCAACTGACTCTTTAATTCACAACAATTGAATTGAAAATCAATACTTAGCAATTGTTAGTCCATAGAATCATGTTTTTATAGTATTACTGCGTCCATATTGACACTGATGTGGTTCTAATATGGACACTGTACATACACAAACAAACCCATAGTAGTCTATGCCTATTTATGAGCTGTTCATTCATTCAGTGAAAAGCCTCTAAATGTATACAGTTTGCATGTATATCATGATGTAAAGGCTAAAGGCACGCCTACTGGACTGAACAATATTTTTGCTTTTCTCCCTCAGGAAGCCCCATATGTAATGCTCAAGAAGAATGCTGACCTTTTTTTAGACAATGAAAGATACGAGGGCTATTGTGTAGATCTGGCTGCTGAAATAGCCAAGCACTGCGGCTTCAAATACCAGCTGAAAATTGTGGGGGATGGAAAATATGGCGCCCGAGACGCTGAGACCAAGATCTGGAACGGAATGGTGGGAGAGCTTGTCTATGGGGTAAGAAAAGAGATGCATGGACCTTGTAACGTTGATCAAATCCAATAACTTGCTGTATACGAACATCCCCAGTAGTTCCCTTTAAACACTACTAATGCCCACCCGGTTTCCCTAGAACAACAACATCAGCTCTTTATAACATCAAGCTCTTTCTCTCTCTCCTCCCCCAGAAAGCCGATATAGCTGTGGCACCGTTGACCATCACCCTCGTCCGAGAAGAAGTAATAGACTTCTCCAAGCCCTTTATGTCACTGGGTATTTCCATCATGATCAAGAAGCCCCAAAAGTCAAAACCTGGGGTCTTCTCCTTCCTGGACCCCCTGGCCTACGAAATCTGGATGTGTATCGTGTTTGCCTACATCGGTGTGAGCGTTGTGCTCTTCCTGGTCAGTCGATTCAGCCCATATGAGTGGCACACAGAGGAGTACGAGGATGGCCAGATCCAGACTAATGAGTCTACCAACGAGTTTGGGATATTCAACAGTCTCTGGTTCTCCCTCGGCGCCTTCATGAGACAGGGCTGTGACATCTCGCCTAGGTGGGTTTCAAACTGCCTCCTGATTGTATGTTGTTAGGCTGGCTCAGTGTGACTTACTAGGATTCGTACACTGATATTCTTGGTGAATTTCGCAACTCATGCTACAATGAGGATCTAATCATCCCCAGCTTCCATTTGGCCCCCCTCTTCTCCCCTGTAGCTATTCCCCAGGTTGTTGTTTTAAATGGTATTGTATTCTCAATAATCTTACAGTGTAATATAAGGAGATAAAGATATACAGTGCATTCGGAAAGTATACAGACACCTTCACTTTTTCCACATTTTGTTACGTTACAGCCTTATTCCAAAATGGATTAAATCATTTCCCCCCTCATCAATCTACACACAATACCCCATAATGACAAAGCAAAAACAGGTTTTTAGACATTTTTGTTAATTTATTAAAATGAATTAAAATGAATATCATATCACAGACCCTTTACTCAGTACTTTGTTGAAGCACCTTTGGCAGAGATTACAGCCTTGAGTCTTCTTGGGTATTATGTTACAAGCTTGGCACACCTGTATGTGGGGAGTTTCTCCCATCCTTCTCTGCAGATCCTCTCAAGCTCTGTCAGGTTGGATGAGGAGCGTCGCTGCACAGCTATTTTCAGCTCTCTCCAGAAATGTTAGATCGGGTTCAACTCCGTGCTCTGGCTGGGCCACTCAAGAACACTCAGAGACTTGTCCCGAAGCCACTCCTGCGTTGTCTTGGCTGTGTGCTTAGGGTCATTGACCTGGAAGGTGAGCCTTCACCCCAGTCTGAGGTCCTGAGCATTCTGGAGCAGGTTTTCATCAAGGATCTCTCTGTACTTTGCTCCGTTCATCTTTCCCTCGATCTTGACTAGTCTCCCAGTCCCTGCCGCTGAAAAACATCCCCACAGCATGATGCTGCCACCACCATGCTTCACCATAGGGATGGTGCCAGGTTTCCTCCAGACGTGACGCTTGGCATTTAGGCTAAAAGAGTTCAATTTTGGTTTCATCAGACCAGAGAATCTTATTTCTCATGATCTTGTATAGGCAGGTGTGTGCCTTTCCAAATCATGTTCAATCAGATGAATTTACCACAGGTGGACTCCAATCAAGTTGTAGAAACCTCTCAAGGATGATCAATGGAAACATGATGCACCTGCGCTCAATTTTGAGTTTCATAGCAAAGGGTCTGAATACTTATGTAAATAAGGTATTTCTGTTTTTTATTTTTAAGAGTTTAGCAAAAATGTCTAAAAACCTGTTTTCGCTTTGTCATTATGGGGTATTGTGTGTAGATTTAATAAATTTTAGAATAAGGCTGTAACGTAACAAAATGTGGAAAAAGTGAAAGGGTTTGAATACTTTCCGAATGCACTGTATACTGAACCAAAATATAAACGCAACAGTTTCAAAGATTTTACTGCGTTACAGTTCATATAAGGAAATAAGTTAATTGAAATAAATTCATTCGGCCCAGATCTATGGATTTCACATGACTGTGAAACCAGTTGGACGTACTGCCAAATTCTCTAAAATGACATTGGAGGCGGTTTATGGTAGAGAAATTAACATTAAATGATCTGGCAACAGCTCTGGTGGACATTCCTGCAGTCAGCATGCCAATTGCACACTCCTTCAAAACTTGAGACATCTATGGCATTGTGTTGTTTGACAAAACTGAACGTTTTAGAGTGGCCTTTTATTTATTTTATTGTCCCCAGCACAAGGTGCACCTGTGTAATGATCATGCTGTTTAATCAGCTTCTTGATATACCACACCTGTCAGGTGGATGGATTATCTTGGCAAAGGAGACATGCTCACTAACAGGGATGTAAATACATTTGCGCTGAATATTTGAGAGAAATAAGCTTTTGTGCATATGGAAAATTTAAAGGATATTTTTTTACTGCTCATGAAACATGGGACCAACACTTCACATGTTGCGTTTATATTTTTATTCAGTGTACATTAACGTAGGACATGACACCTGTATTCTTTCAATTCTCTGTTGAGTGATATAAAAAAGCTAGTATTTTATACATATTGGTATCATCCTGATATGATCCCTTCCATTTAATACACATCCTGTACACTCCTGGCAGTCCTTGTGCCCCTTGACGTACAGTTTATTATGTAAGCAGAAGTGCCATGTCTTGAAATATCATAGTCCCAGCTGTAATTAATTCAGTGTCATATTAGTGCTGGGTGTATAGTGATTTAATGAAGTGCGAATGCAGCCGATTATGTTAAGCAGGCTCCCACTTTGCACAAGAGAGGGGACCGTCAGTCACATGAATTCCTGGGAGACATGTCATCAATACATCAGCTATTACCCACCGCGTCCCTTTACACATGATTGGGCCTTGATGTTGTTTAAAGGAAGAGCTAAATCTGTATATTTGCTCCAGGGTGCTCAGTTTTCCTTGCTATGTCATTACCGGAGATGTCTATGGTCATACCATTTCTTTATGCGCACTCAATCAGCTATGAGTTTAATGTACAGTTGAAATCGGAAGTTTACATACACTTAGGTTGGAGTCATTAAACTTGCTTATCAACCACTCCACAAATTTCTTGTTAACAAACTATAGTTTTGGCAAGTCGGTTAGGACATCTACTTTGTGCATGACACAAGTCATTTTTCCAACAATTGTTTACAGACAGATTATTCCACTTATCATTCACTGTATCACAATTCCAGTGGGTCAGAGGTTTACATATACTAAGTTGACTGTGCCTTTAAACAGCTTGGAAAATTCCAGAAAATGATATCATGGCTTTAGAAGCTTCTGATAGGCTAATTGACATCATTTGAGTCAATTGGAGGTGTACCTGTGGATGTATTTCAAGGCCTACCTTCAAACTCCGTGACTCTTTGCTTGACATCATGGTAAAATCAAAAGAAATCTGCCAAGAGCTCATAAAAAAATTGTAGACCTCCACAAGTCTGGTTCATCCTTGGGAGCAATTTCCAAATGCATGAAGCTACCACGTTCATCTGTACAAACAATAGTACGCAAGTATAAACACCATGGGACCACCCAGCCGTCATACCGCTCAGGAAGGAGAGCATCTCCTTGAGATGAATGTACTTTGGTGCGAAAAGTGCAAATCAATCCCAGAACAACAGCAAAGGACCTTGTGAAGATGCTGGATGAAACGGGTACAAAGTATATATATCCACAGTAAAACGATTCCTGTATCGACATACCCTGAAAGGCCACTCAGCAAGGAAGAAGTCTCTACTCCAAAACCAGAATAAAAAAGTCAGACTACGGTTTGCAAGTGCACATGGGGACAAAAATCGTACTTTTTGGAGAAATGTCCTCTGGTCTAATGAAACAAAAATAGAACTGTTTGGCCATAATGACCATGGTTATGTTTGGAGGAAAAGGGGGAGGCTTGCAAGCCGAAGAACACCATCCCAACCGTGAAGCACAGGGGTGGCAGCATTAGTTGTGGGGGTGCTTTGCTGCAGGAGGGACTGGTGCACTTCACTGAATAGATTGCATGAAGATGGAAAATTGTGGTTATATTGAAGCAACATCTCAAGACATCAATCAGGAAGTTAAAGCTTGTTCGCAAATGGGTCTTCCAAATGGACAATGACCCCAAGCATACTTCCAAAGTTGTGGCAAAATCGCTAAAGGACAACAAAGTCAAGGTATTGGAGTGGCCATCACA
This sequence comes from Salvelinus alpinus, assembly GCF_045679555.1. Taxonomy (NCBI): domain Eukaryota; kingdom Metazoa; phylum Chordata; class Actinopteri; order Salmoniformes; family Salmonidae; genus Salvelinus; species Salvelinus alpinus. The sequence goes on along the minus strand of NC_092092.1, from coordinate 48,622,164 downwards.
AAGCCCTGAACTCAATCCCATAGATCATTTGTGGGCAGAACTGAAAAAGTGTGTGCGAGCAAGGAGGCCTAAATCCTGGCTCAGTTACACCAGTTCTGTCAGGAGGAATGGGCCAAAATTCACC